>NW_009926646.1:79876-95874 GCF_000696875.1 Nestor notabilis
TACAACGCTCTGCTTTCAGGTGGGCCTTGTCTTACTTCTTACTCAGTTCAGAAAATTTGCATCCTTGTTTTTGCTACTGCATCCTGAAGTACGGTAGAAGTCAGGTCTGAACCCATGATACAATCCATTTTTAGTCTGAATATAAAAATGCAAGTACAGCTTTTTAATGTGGTGAGAAATCTCCCACTTGTATGGGAGAAAATACCCCTTTGAAAATACAAGAGTCTAATAAGTTATATCTTGTTCTCCAAGTTTCTTATTTCATTTGCCTTTCAATGATTTGGAGGCTTTATACTGGTTGAAGATGTGGACATAGATAAGGTCATCTGGACACACAATAAAATCCCTGGGATTTAGAGGGTTTTCAACATTCAGTTAAAAAGATAATTTCAGTGTCTCACCCTGAAGTCTGAACATACTTGTTTTGTTTCCTCAGTAGCCAGAAGGACTGACAAGATGCCTGAAAGGCGTGGGCTTTTTTCCAGTGGAGTGTTAGCTATGGATATCCAAATTAGTCCTTCAGAATGATCATTTTTGTGCAGTCTTTTGCTTGAGAGAGGTTCTTTATTTAAAGAAATGAAAATCATCATTAATCATAAAATATTATTAATTTGTAACGTTGCATGAAATAATTTGAAAGTTGGTAGCTGAGCATTTCCTAGCATTCTCTCTTGCAAAGTTTTGGAGAATTTGAAGTTAGATCCTCAGTTACCTGAAATCAAGACAGCTTTAGTGTTCATATTAAAAATGAGTTTTGCTGCTCTTGCAAGGAGAAAGTTTAGTTGCTTTCCTTTCAGATTTCCTTAAATATGGGCTAGAGCAACAAGAAGTATCTAGTCTTGCGTGGCAGGCCAAATCTGCTCAATACACAAAATAACATGCTTATGGTAACAGCTGATTCTGATGTTGTTATCATTACTCTGAAACAGGCCAGTTGTCCTGATGAAATGGCACAATGCCCTGAGGAAAAAACCTGGGATAAGCAGAAAACCTACACAAAATACTAAGAAAGCAATGTTTTCCTAGCAGAAGTGGGCTGAAAGGCCTGAGGAATAAAACCAATGCTGTGACTTTACGTGAGCTCACCAAACATCAGGGTCACTGTGAAATGGCCGGATCTCACCAGCAGGAGCCTGGAAAGACCCAGTACCTTTTTGTCAACACTGTTCTTGCTCTTTTCTTTTTTGGTAAATGGGCTCCTGAGCATGAGCATGTTCAAATGGGAAATTCCCTGGATCACAGAGACAAAAGCTGTTTTATTATTCTCTAAGTGCTGGTTTAAGCAGGGTAGATGGGATTTTCACTGGGAGTTAGGAGTCCTGTAACTCTCCAGGCGAGCCGCTTTAACCACCCTCCATTCACCTTTAATCCCTGATCTGAAATGAAGCTTAATATTGTCATTAGTATTTATAAAAAGTGTGTGGATCGTGAGCGCAAATTCCTCAATACATGCACATTTTTATCATCCACTGTACTCTGATTTCTGTAAGATGTATAGAGCCAGCTCTTTGGCCACCATTTTTGCTGTTCCTGTCATTGAAAGCTGTCTCATGAAGTTGTGGGAGCTGTCTGCATTAATTTCTCCTCTTTTCTGGAGTTGATATTCGGCAATGGAAGCAGGCAGGAGCTGTGCTTCTGCCCAAGTGGATCAAAAGACCAGGCTTGCTGCCTTTTTTATTAATTTTGTATTGCCCACTTTCAGAGTAGTCTCCAGGAATTAAACTGTCCCTCTCCTACACACAGCCAAGTGTTGGCACCCACATTTTGTAGGTTAAAGATTGGTGTGTTGTCCAAAATCAGAGCCCTTCTAGCTTTTGGAACAGATACATGGTGAGGGCTCAGGCATTTATGGCACCAAGAACCAACCTTTGTCCATCCCCACAGAGTCTCAGTACAAGTAAGCCTTGCTAGAGCTCTCATAGAGGCCAGAAATTAATTCTTTTAATTTCATTTTTGCTTTGTGATGAGTAGGGTACAGATTATCTCAGCAGGGGATTCTGTTTGCTTCTTGGGTGCAGATGAGATCCAGCTTCACTGTTATCCACAGGTGTTCATAGGAACTGGTGAAAGGAGATGCCCATTGATACTAACCTTTAATAGAGAAAACAATATAAATCTATACATTGGTCCATGGAATTTATATCTTTATTTGACTGTTTATATTTGAACAAGACCGGGCCTGGAGAACTGTAGTTTTTATAAATTAGAAGGTTTGCTCCATGTTTGGGTGAGAAAAAGAGAAAGCAGAGAAAAGAGATTGAATCAGAATTTAAAGATCAAGTGTATCTAGATTTCAAAATCCTACAGAGCATGAGGGATGTTACCAGTTTTCTCCTACTGCAGGTTTCTCAGGGAACAACTCACATCAACAAAGCTAAGCATGATCTGGAGGGCTGGAGGGCACCTCTTGGGTTCTGTCTGCTCCCCTCACTCTGCAGCAATGAGTCCCACAAGGAAAGTAGTTTCAGGGTCTGTGACCTGTTTAGAGGACATTGGGGGCTGCTTGGTGGGTGGTTTGCCTTTGATATGGCAACTCGCTGCTGACTTGCCAGTGGTTTGAGAGCTGCGTGCCTAAGGCTGCATGTTGGAAGAATACCCTTTATAGACAGGGAATCAGAGCTACTTGCTCCCATGTGTTTAGTGAAATGCTGATATTCTTCAAAAAATGCCATAGCTCAGGAAGAAGGTGCTGTTCAAGTGAACTTGGTAAGAAACCCAAACTTGATCCCATAATCTTTATTTATGCGGTTTATACATACTATTTTGAAAGTGTATGTAACAATCTGCTTTGTAAGGTGCTGCATGTATCATTGTGTATGGAGAAAACCTCAATAAAAACATTTAAAACATTTGGGTTTACAATCTCTGTATGGAAGATTGCAAGTTAGTTTATTTGTCCAGTAATAGTAGTTTTAAAGTCTGTGCAACTATTGCGCCTTTGAGAGAATATTCTTCAATAGAAGCAGGTTTCTCAGGTTTATTATCCACTGATCAGCTTTTGGACTTTTTTTTTTTAATTCTGTTAACTTGCCACTGTCTTTTAGAGAATGCACATCTGAAACCATACAGCTAAGGCTTTATTTCTCTTTCTTCTTCAACTAGTCCTATAGCTTCTATCTGCGTCACTTAAATTTACAATGTGAACCGTCTTTTTCTTACCTGTAGTATCCCAAGTACTTAACAGCATACACCTCCAGAGGGCTTGTTGCTCTGGAGCCTCAACCTTGCAGTGGAAGTGAGTGGGAGTTTTGTAACTGAATTTGGGGGTTCAGGATTGAGTCCTAAGTGCTGTAACTTTGCTGGTGACCTGGCATTCAGAAGAATGGATCATATCACTAAGCAGAAATGTTGTGCAACTTCTGCAGGTTATGCAAATCCAGCTTTTCCTCCTCTCCTGGTGAGTCAACAAACCTTTTCCTGGCAGTCTAACAACTGAAAAGATGTTTCTTAGAGTGTAAGAAGATAAAGGTCCATGCCTGTAGTATTTTCTACATAGTGAATCAAAGGCAGAGAGAGGATGGTCAGCACATCCTTAACCTCTGCTTTCCCATTACTGACTTTACCCCAATCATTTTGTATTTTATTCTTTCAGTTGTCAATACAGATTACATGTTAAGAATAATGTACAGTTTTGACGCTGTGGTATTAAACTGAAGAGATCAAGATAAGACAGAAGCAATGAAGAATCAGGGCACCTCACCAAGTCTGAGGAGGCTGATTTAGGTTGCATCTTCAGGCACTATAAAAGCGTGTAGGCAAGGAAGTTCTAGGTAATTCACTACAGACTATGCTGCAACAACCAGCTGAAACTGCTCGTCATCTGTCACCTGCTTTTGATCTTCTGAGATCCTTTGAAGACACCTGTCTGAAGCGGTATAGAAAGAAGGAAATTTAGCTTCTAGGTTTGATTATCACAGGACTATGAAAAAGGGATAAGTTCCCTTTTGTGATAATTTGATCATTTTCCTTTTCTGACCAGAACTTTGCTCTTTCGTGATACTTCCAACTTTTGCTTGCAAGCTACCCACTGTAGGAAACCAGGATGAAATTGGATAATTGGGCTTGGGGATGCATTTGAAGAAGAAAATACCTCCCGTGTCAAAGTAAATTTTTCAGAAATTGCTCCAGTGCTCCAGATTTTTAGATTAATCCACAGAATTTGGCACCTCTGCCTGTGGGAATTGCCTGGTTTTCGGGGAGAAAACCATACAACAGCAGGGATCTTCTGAATCTTTTCTCCCTTTGCTATAGCAGAGACATTTGCTCCCATGATTTCTGTTGGTCAAATAGCTATTTTGTTGGATTTTGTGTGGACAGGACAGTTTATAAAGAAACCAACTTGTCCACAGTCTTCAGAGAACAGAAACTTGACTGCATACACAAGGCACTACTTTGGGTCTTTCCTCTTCTTTCTGTACTCTTTGGAACAGAAAGTTTGCTAGGGCAAAGTGTTAAACAAGTCATGATTATTTTTGCTACAGTTTGTACGTATGTATGGTGGCAATGCAGTAAATGCCCTTTTTGACATGGTTTTGGCTTAATTTTGTTATTGCTGGCTCATTGGTGATAAGCCAGCTGATTAATGTGGCTTTTTATTTCCTTTGTTTTTTTGTTCTTAAAAGTTTTTGCAACAGTGTGTAAAACCCAAGCTGATTTTGCAAACCGTGGCAAAAATTTGCTCTAAGGTTTTTTTGAAAGATAGCACCAAGACCTTTCTGTATAGTTTGTATTCTTCAACATATACTGTGGGCAGATTAATATGTTTATTTAGTCTGTAATATTCTTTCAATAAGAAAATATTTCTGGTTTATAAGGAGAATTTAATCGTTGGCCACAACATCAACCCAAAGACAAAATGTGTCTTCCTTTTGTTGTTTTATTTAGTTTACTGTATACATAGAATCATAGAATCATAGAATAGTTAGGGTTGGAAAGGACCTTAAGATCATCTAGTTCCAACCCCCCTGCCATGAGCAGAGACACCACACACTAAACTATGTTGCCCAAGGCTCTGTCCAGCCTGGCCTTGAACACCTCCAGGGATGGAGCATTCACAACTTCCTTGGGCAACCCATTCCAGTGCCTCACCAGCCTCACTGTGAAGAACTTCTTCCTTAGATCTAACCTAAAGTTCCCCTGTTTAAGTTTATAGCCATTACCCCTTGTCCTACCACTAGATCAGGGATTTGAAATGCTGTGGCTAAAATACTGCAGTGGCTGACCACAGTGGTACTATGCTTCAGACTTCTGATTCAGAAACTGACATCTTCTTAAATTGGTTTGCTCACTGCAACCAGTGAGTAAACTGTGTTGCCTGTTGGTCCGTCTTCCCCATTTCTGTTGTAGTGGGAATCTTTTCCCTAAGAGCCCCCTTTTCCTGCAGAGGGACTCCTTAATTTGGGAGGTCAGGAGATGTTCTGCTGGAGGTGATAGATACATTCAAGGCAATAGATCGCTATGAGAATCTCAGCTGTCTTTAGGCTCGGGAAACTTGGAAAAGCTAGGGGTCAAACAGAGGTGAGAAAACTGGCTTTGGACGTGCTGAATGCCCTGCTCATCAGCTCATCACTGACATCAGTTAATTGTTGCCACCCCCCTGCCCCCGACTCTGACTGAATGATATTTGGTGTCTCAATGATACTTTGGGGTAGACTTGCAGCATGCAGACACCCTCTGCTTCACCTGCAGGTGGAAGAAATTTAGCAAATAACTCTGGTTTCCCCAAGGACTTGATTTTGTATTTCTTTCTGCTTCTAGGTGTCAGTCCGTTTCTCCACCACCTCTTTTGTCCCCACGAAGAAGCCCAGCCTACCCCCTCAGTGACAGTGAGGACTCTTGCCACTCTACTCAGCTCACCAAGGCCTCCAGCTCCAGACTGCACCTGAAGGACTGGAGCAGCCGTACGTCTACGCTGAGAAGCACCTCCACAAGCCCATCGGACACCGACTCGCCGAGCCACCCTCTTAAAGCCATCAGTGTGGGTGCTTTGGATAAAAGGTTGTCTGTGTTCAAGGCTGATGACCAAAAGGAGAGTCCAAAGGAGGCTCAAGATGGGGAAGCAATAGGGAGCCATCCACTCGCCCGGAGCACCCTGTCCTTGGGCACTGCCACCAACTTGAGGAACCTCTCCCTCAGCCGGGCTAGTGTCCGCTCCCAGGCACTGGACATCAGGCAGAAGATCACAGAATGGGAGTGCCGCCGGGAGCTGTCCCCCAGGATGAGCATGTGTGTGGACAAGAGGGATGCTGGGGAGAGGTCGGGCAGTGACAGCTGCCCCAGCGTGCTGACCTCTCCTTGCAGCGAGAAGACGTTTGATTTCAAAGGGCTCAGAAGAATGAGCCGAACATTTTCCGAGTGTTCTTACCCAGAAACAGAGGAGGAGGAACTGCTGGACAGGGATTCCTGCCATCGGTTTGAAAAGAGACCAGGCAGGAGCGAGACTCCTTCTGCCACTTTCCTCAAGAGCCACGTGAGGAAAGAGTCCTCTGCTGTGCTCAACAGAATACAGAAGATCGAGCAGGCGCTGAAAGAGCAGCCCGGCAGAGGCCTCCCCCAGTTACCAAGTAGCTGTTACAGTGTTGATAAAGGGAGGAAAAAGTCCATGACTCTGAGTACTGTGGAGGGACTGAGTGAAACCGCAAGCGATAGCAAAGGAGGGAGTGTTATTTTGGGGAGTGAACCAGAAACACCTACTGAGACTGAGAAAAGCAGTAAGATAAAACAGGGGATTACTGCGAACTCAGCTGTCCCTAAACTGCTCCTCGAAAGCCCAGCTAACAGCGCGGTGAATCCTGTCCCCAAGCCCAAACGCACCTTCGAATACGAAGCAGACAAAACCCACAAAAGTAAACCAAGCAATGGCCTACCTCCATCCCCTACACCTACCGCTCCGCCCCCCCTCCCGTCCACCCCGGCACCCCCTGTCACCAGAAGGCAGAAGAAAGAGTCGCGCTTTCACAGAAAATCCCAGAATAGGTAAAATTCAAGGAAATGTGCTCAATCTTCAAATAAACGAATGCGCTGTGGTTTTTTTAGTAACAGTGTTTTAAATTCTCCCTCTAATGCAATGTTTTTGGCTTGAGAAATGCTAGAAGTTGTGTGCAAGACAAGTATTCTTTCCACCAAGCTGCACTGATGAGATGTGCTGGTACAATACCTTTGCATGGCTACAGTTCTGGAGTTCTCCAACTTACATTCTTCAAGCCCTGAAAAAGGCTCTATGCTATTTGTGCTAAAGATTATCTAGTTCATCTTGGCACAAATGCTCTTACTTGTGATTTTTAATGGAGCATAATTCCCTTATCTTCTTGTAGTGGGACCATAGCTGGTCTGTTGTAGTCCTGTGTTCCTGCTCACTGCAAACATACCTTTAGAGGGTTTGTGTTTCCAAAGCTTGTTACTACAGTGGTTGTGTCAGTTTTATGCAATGCTGGTGATTTTACTTAATTCAGTGCTTAGAAATGTTGTCCTAAATTACTATCAATAGCTGTAGGGGATTAATGCTGAGAAAAACATGTTTTAGCATAGAAAGGCCTCTGTGTCTTTCCTGAGTTAATGATGAGCAGAGGATATGGCTACATTTCCCCAGCAGTCTTGCAGCTTGGCTTCTTTTAATTAGATGATTCCTCTTGAGTTTTGGAAAATGTAAAGCTCATTCTGATCACCACTTAAAAAATTGTAGGCATCGTTGCTGATAAGCATTCAAAGTATGGCATTTTTAACAAGTTCACCTACCTGCACGTGTGTGTGAGATACACAGGCTCTTGGTATTTAGTGATGGGCTTTGCAAGTAACTGCTAAACAGCATCTCAGGCTCACATCAGTTCAGCACCTGGTGCTTGATGTTGGCTCAGTCAATTAAAAGTTGATGTCAGCACAACCTGACCTGAAGTGTGCTGGGGCAGGAAATGGAGAAGGGGAGCCTTCAGAGTCTGCTCTGCTTTCAAGAGATGCTTCTGAAATGGATCAGACAGCTCTGCTGATGTGTGTAGTTTCTCTGGGAAAGGTGGGTGGGGGGTGCAGGCGGAAGGGAGAGAGTGTGGAAATCCAAGCTCTGATTAGCAGTGCTTATCTGCAATAAATTCTGGCAAAATCTCAGTTCTGGCAGTAATCTCAGTTAGAGAAAGTAAATCTAGTTTTTAACAAGAATTTGTGTAGCAAAGCTGACCTAATTTTGTTCAACACTGCATTTCCAATGTATTGAAGACAATGGTTTTTAAATGTTCTGCTATAAATGATAGCCTTTATCAGAAAACTAAGGGGCCAGAAGTAAAATGGTCTGTATAGTGGGTGGCAGAGAGGAATGAATAACAGGAGATAATTCTTGCACAGAATCGGTGTGTGACCTGTGGCTGAGTGATCCAAGTCATCTCCGAGTGCACACTCACACTGGGTTTGAGACCACACAAGTCATCTAAGAACCACCGTATTTTGTTACAATGAGTTTGTGAGGGTGAAGTTTTGAATCTTCTTTCAAGAAGAGGCATAATTCATGCTTGTCCCTGTTGTTCTGCAGGTTCAGTGTCCTGTCATAGCAGAGTTAGACAGCAGCACCATGCAGCAAAAATGCCTTGCTTCTGGGTGGGGCTAGTAAGTATGAGCCTAAGAGAAAAGCAATATTTATCAATTTAAGCTGTGATTAGTGAAGGATAAATGGAAGGATTTGCAGTGATATCATATGTGCCTAATGATTCTTGCAAACCAGTTTGACATTGTACAGGGTAGGTTTCCATTTGCTTGTAACAGCTTTACCCTACTGTAGTTTAGTGATTTCTCTGGACTTACCTCTGCTTAATGTTGACCTAAATAGGTTTAAATCAGTCTCCCAAAATCACAGGTTTGCTGGCTGACTTCAAGGCTGGCTGGAAATCCTTTATGAAGTATTAACTTTGTTGTGTTTGCTATTGTCCTTTCGTTACAGTAAGGAGAATTCCAGCATTTACAATGAGCATGAGACCATACAAGTCATCTAAGAATGACAATATTTAGTATTAGTTACTGAAATCTCAGTCTCTAAACTGTTCTCTTTCTGAAAACAGATTTTTTTTTGAGAACTGTTCTCTTTTTGAAACATAATGTTTACAGCTTGTAGCTGTGTTTTTCTGCTTGAACATCCATGTGGTTTGCACTGACTGGAATGTCATGAGAATCAACTGTGGATATTTATTTTTCTAACGTTCTGGTTAAAAACACAGTTGTTTGTTGTGGTGGCTAATTCAGCAATACAGTAAAATGGAGGAAGTCTCTCATATTTGCCTGCTAGTATAGAACCGGTCTGTATTCAGAGGACCTGGTGCCCACAGTAGCTTTTACACCTCAGATTGATGTGAGCTGGACATTCCCTAGCAGATGGAGATCCTCTGGTGCAGACAGAGTGCAGAAGAGTGTCATGGGGTACGCTTGGTATACATGGGCCACAGCTGCGTGCTGGTCCACAAAACTGTTCCCATTATCCTAACCACTGTCACTACATCATAGCATTGCCTTGAAATCTGTCAAAGTTAGGTATTTAACTACTTTAGAAAGTCTCATTTCATACACGGATATGTATTCAGTGCCTGAGCATCTTTTATAA
The DNA here is from genome assembly GCF_000696875.1 of Nestor notabilis. NCBI lineage: Eukaryota > Metazoa > Chordata > Aves > Psittaciformes > Psittacidae > Nestor > Nestor notabilis. The sequence continues at coordinate 89,451 of NW_009926646.1, forward strand.
CCGTGAGTAGGCGTGAAGGAGAGGATGTCTGGGTCTGAAATGCATTGTTTGTTTCTGCTACGATCCTGGTGTGCATAACATAGACCTGTATATTCTTAAGATTAGGGAAAGGAGAGAGAGGGGGCTCCTAAGCCTGCCTCAGACCCATAAATCTGCTCCAGTTGACAAAAAGAAAATGCTCTTGTCAAATGCAGTGTCTGTATGATAGTCACTGTATTGCCTATATGGATACTCTTGAACCAGTTCACAGGCTGAAGTATGTCTCATGAGGCTCTGCCACTACCATGTGGATGTTCTGTCAGCATATGTTTCACTCTAGCTGGGGAGAAGAGGAAAGGGGGGTTTATTGCAGGATGGTTTACTGTTAATCTAGTTTGGGTATCAGAGAGTGAAGTATGGGCATCAGCACAGCCTCTGCAAGCCTTACGGCATCCCAGGGTTTACACTCTGACCTAAGCCCATTTTTCCTACCACTTCATCCTCAGCATTAAGTCAATAAAATGAATGCTATCCCTTGTATAGCTGGCATGCAAACCATGCACCTCCCAGCTGTAGTGTAGACATTGCCTCAGAACAAGTAAACTAGAGAACATGCAGAGCTTGGCCTCCTCCTCCCCTAGAGCTGCTCAGCAGTACTGGGGCAGGTGTGGATGAGAGGTGGTGAATCCCCTCTCCTTCAAGTACCCAGGTAGGAGACAAGTTGTATGGGTTCATCTGACCCAGCTGCCCCTCACCTTCCTGCCAGAAAACCCAAACCTTCAGGCCCCCAGCTATCAAGCCCAGGTTACTTGTCCATCCCAGAGAGCCTTAATTTCCTTGATCCTTTGTCTTTTGCTGCCAGTGCTTGACACAGGCCGTGCAAGGAAATGGGTGCCTTTCACATGGGTCTGCCTTTGGCATTTGCATACTGACCTTTATGCGGAAACATCTCTGAAGGTTCAAGATGTGAGTGTTTTCAAACTAAGAGCTACATCTCCCAGAGCAACCGGTGGAGGAATGCTTTCCAGAAAAACATCTTTCTTGAGGACAGAGGGCCACATGCTTCTGGGGGCCCTGGCAAGAGCAGGGCAATTTCTAATCTGAGGACTGTGCTGCTAACTTACTCTGTAGCCTTTGAAAAATATCACTTATTTTCTTGGTATTTTCTCCCTGTCCACACAGTGGGGATAACTGCTTCCAACCTCATGGAAGTGTCACAAATTGCTGTACTAAAGACTGCTTTGAGCACAGGACTTGAGGTCCTTTAAAAGTTAGTCCTTAGAGCATGATGTGTAATTGTTTTTTGTTGGTTATTTTACACATATTTCTTAGCAAACAAATGCTCGGCGTAATGTTTGAGTCATTTTACATTCTAGTTACTAACTACTTATTGTTTTAAACTTTAGAAAATCCTTTGAGTTTGAGGATGCGTCAAGCCTGCAATCCCTGTACCCTCCCTCCCCAACTGAAAATGGGACTGAGAGCCAGCACAAATTTGGATCCAAGAGCACTTTAGAAGAAAATGCCTATGAAGACATTGTAGGTAAGAACCTGTTGCAGTAGATGGGAAGTTGAGCCTTGTGGGCAGTGAACATGTTCCCTGTGCAGGAACATTCGGTGTGGTCAGTAAAGAGAGATTACATGGAGGATAAATGGGTTTGATGCATTAGTGCAGACATAACCCTCAGCCTGCTTACAGGAGGTCTGAATGCTTTCAGACTTCATTGGTTGGTATTGGAAACAGACTGTTTGGTCAGCTTTTTGCCATGCTTTTCAAGAACCAAATAATTCTTTTTATCAAGGCTTTGGCTTGAAGCCATGAGTGGTGTAAAAATGTAAAGAACTGAACTTGAGATGGTGTTTACAGAACTATCCAACAGCAAGATTAACCTCATAGGCCTTGTACGCTCAGCCTGAGCTTTTCAGGACTCCTATATGGACTGCCTCAAAGCAGTTGTTTATAGCTCAATTCTAGGTTTCCCCTAAGTTCCAATTGCTAGTTAAAGAAAAATTAATTTCCTTTAGCTGTACAGCCATCAGGAATGTGCAACAAAAACACTGTTTTGATTAAGCTTCACAAGAAAAACATGTTTCTTTTGGTCTTAGAAGGAAATGTATGGCCTATGCATACATTCTTGTAACATCAAAAAAGTTGTTATAATTACTGAAAATTGGGCAGCCCTTCAAAGCACAGATTTTCCACATAAGTGATGAATATCTGCATTGTTTTTAACTCTTTCAGTGTTGTATTATTACAACAGATACAAAGGGTACTTCATTTTACTTTGGACAATGAATCTTTATCTACCAAAAACTGGAGGGCTACCAAGATAGTCAGGGGCCCTAGAGCACTTGTCCTCTGCAGAGACACTGACAAGCTGGTCTTGTTTAGTCTGGTAAAAAGGACCAGAGGCGATCTAATACTGCTTACAAATGTTTGAAGGGCAAACAAAGATGATAGAACAAAACTCCTGTTCGTCCTCCCAGTTGATACAGCAAGGAATAGCGGCCACAGATTGCAGCCCGGGGCTCTTTGTCCTTATACCCAAATTCCGTCTCTGGCTTGTCAGCCTCAGTGAAAACAGGAATTTACTCTTCCTGTTTCATACAAAAATGCTGCTCTTCAGTGTCTGTTAATAACAATTCAGAGCTTTTTTTGAACACTTACAAGTCTTTTTCTGTCCTTGCAATTCACACGTGAAAACGTATGGTGCATTAATTACAGTGCTCATCTTTGCTCAGGACCTGTCAGCGTGCTGCCCGCTGCTAGGTGGTAATGCTTCTTTTCCTTGCTTTGGTCTGTTAAATGTCAAAATAAAATGTGCAGGATTAGTAAGAAGCTTTCTTCAAATGAGAATAAAACTTGGGTTCAGTAAAACAAAATCATAATGGGCTTTTCCAACTCATGGCAACTGTAAATCAGCTCCCTGCAGATTATAATTTGGGCATTTTGGCAGGGCAGTGGGTAAAGAATGCAAAATTTCAGATCTGTGGACAAACAGAGAACTTCATTGTTTTGTACTGCTTTTTAACAATCTCTTTCCAAAGCACTTCATTCAGTACAGGCAGTGCGGGGGGAATACCAAATCAGTATAATTCTTATAAACTGTCAAGAGTGATTAAAGACAAGCCAAAGTAGTTTGATCTCCAGCTTTAAAGAAACTATCGTAGTTTTGTGTATCACATCTGCATAATTTATACCAGTAGTGCTAGACCCCAGTCTCTAAGTAGCACTTTTGTGCTCATGCAAACCAGGTGTCTGTAAGAGTGAGTTTATTTTCTACATTTCCATCTGCTTCAAAGCTGTAGAGGACTCTATCATTGCTGCTTTTGGTTTTCTTTGCAACCAGTTCCCCTAGAGGTGGTGATATCTATATCTGGTTGAATCTCCTGCCTCCCTAAAAGCTTGTAGATAGTTAAAATATTGTCACTGTTAGTAATAAACTTAATAACGTGTGTCATTCTTCCCCGTAGAATTAAAACTTTTAATGCAAATAAGTGTTAAAACAGAAGGGAAAAAAAAGGCTGCAAACCATGAACAATGCTTTAAGCACTGTACTGTGAGACAGAATCATAAGAGAAATTCTGGTTGGAAGGGACTCTGGAGCCATCTGGTCCAGACTCTGCTCAAAGCAAGGCTAATTGCAAAGTTAGATCAGGATGCTCAGGGCTACATCTGGTCGAGTTTTCAAAACCCCTTTGGAGGATGGTTCCACTGCCTCTCTGTGCAGCCTGCTCTACTGCTTAACCTCCACCGTGAAGAATTTTTTCATTCTATCCATTCAGAACTCTCCTTGTTGCTATTTGTGGCCCAGCTCTTTCATCCTCTAAGAAACATTTGGCTCTGCCTTTTCCATAACACCTTCTAGGTAGTGGAAGACAACAGTTGGGTTTCCTCTCAGACTTTTCTAGGCAAAGCAGTTCCAGTTCCCTCAGCATTTTCTTGTTTATGCCATACTCTTCATCCCCCAACCATCTTAGCAGCCTTGCTCTAGACTCTCTCCAGTCTGTTGATGTCTCTCTCGTACTTTGAATGCTCCACATGTGGCCTAGTAAGAGCCAAATAGAGGGGAATTACCACTTCCTGTGACTTGCTGGCCACATACTTGCTAATGCAGGCCAAGGTGTGGTTGGCCTTCCTTGCGCAGCATGTACTGTCACAGGGTTATCCTGACCCATGGATGGGACTGTATTTGTCTCTTGTAATCTTCCTGAAGTTCCTGTCAAGCTTTTCCTTCAGTTTGCTGAGGTTCCTGGGACAGAAGCCCAGCAGCCCTGCCTGTCACCGCATCTCCCAGCCTGGTGCGCTCAATGAGGACATCTCTCCCTCATTGGAAAGCAGAGAAGAGCTGTGGATAAGTTGTCAGTTATCTATCAAAGGGTATCCTCTAGAAAGCATATTTAATGTTAGATATCTATTAGATACCATGTGCTCTCGCTCAGAATAGTGCAAGGATCAAAACACAGCTTCTAAGCATGTGAGTGGTAGGACTAGAGTCATTGGATTTGTTGGTTACTACGTGATCTCCTTGTGTGGTGCATATGCACACTAAACCTTTGTCTTTCTCCTGGTGCTCTTACACTGTTTCCTTCTTGAATGACAATGACAGTGATGAACTGTTATGAATAGTTTATGTTATTTTGAGAGCTGCCTTTAAATGAAAAAACATAAGTAAGGTACATTAAACCAGAAGATGACTGTGACATCACAAACCAAATGCTTTGTTTAATTTTGTAATATTTTTGTGCACTTTAATAGATGAAATATCTGCATGTTAAGTTCAAGACAGGTATTAGATTGGAACATAAAGATCCTTTCTGCATCAATCAGGAAGCAGTTGTATAAAGAGGTGCACTTTCCTAGTATTAATCAGGGCTGTATTCCACATGGAAGGAGTCATGTAGGCTTCATTCATCTCCTGTACTAGCACTTCTACAAATGTGGCAGTCATAGTAAACTTAACATTGTTTTGCTTCTTGTGGTTTTGAGTGAGTCTTTAATCCAACCAAAATTGATGTGACTTTATGAATCCAATTGGGGAAACCACGGTTGGCTTTGTGTGAATTCAAGAAACTATCATAGTATTAAGAGATGTCTGAAACGGTTGCTTCTGCTGATTTTTGTGGACAACAGCATTTCCTGTCATATGCACCATACAGTTTTAGTTTTCCAATCTGTTCACCTAAATGCAGTTGAGATATTTGAATATTGTTACTTAAAGTCTGGTGTCTCTGAGGCATTTTTCGCCTGTTATCTAGAAGAAAGCACTTATCATCACCCCCAAAAAGTTGAATGAGTAAAGTGAAGGCAATGTTAAGGGCATAATATGAAGTTTAACTTGAGAAAATCTGGTAAAACCATATAGATTATAGTCAGTGTTTGTAAGAGAAATTGCACTTACAATTCAGAAGTGAAACGTAGTGGAAGAAATCTTTGACAAGGCAAGCCTTCTTATTCTGTTTGTAACTATTCAGCACATAGCCCAGGCTTATGAGGATCAGATTATTTGTCTTCTAATGGCTGTAGTCTTTTACTGAAGCAGTAATAAAAATATGGTTTGTGTAAGAATGGGTTTATTTCAGCTACATGTATTACCACAGAGGTGTCTTGCACCAGTGAGGTTCCTGTACTGTCTGACTGGCTCACATGCAAGACTGGTGCCTGCTCACTAAATTGCAATGGTCCAGAGCACTCTTAGAACTCTGTTAACTAACATGAAAGACAACACTCATGAATTAACCTCTTTTAGAGTCCCCAGTTGGGATTAGGCTGTACTTTTCTTTAGGACAAGGCTGGCTTGACTTTGTGGCTGGAGCTCTTTTGAGTACTCACTAAGCTGGCTTACAGTGGACAAACCCATGTTCTGTCTGGCTTGGCCACATGCAGTGGTGTGTGCCCAGCAGTCTGCGGTGACGTTAACCCTTCCTCTGCGTTGGTTGGCAGGCTTCCTGCTAGGCATTTCCCCAGGGCATAGATCTGCTGGAGTTCATCCAGGGCTGAAATAGATCTTTAGTTCATTTATCTCCGTGAAATCCCTGTGAGGAGAACCTAAATGCCTGCTCCTGCCCTGGGGAAGTTTTGGTGTTTCACTGGCAGCAGTGTCCCTAGGAACACAAGGTCTTGGGATGCCAGCATATGCTGGTTGCATATAGCCAGGCCTGGTCTATCTGTGCCAGAAGTTAGGTGGCGTGCCAAAGGCGTGATAGGTATCAATACCGAAACTTGTTAGAGCTGCTCAGTGGCAGGTCTCAGTGCTGTGAAAGTCACTAGGCCATGTTTCTCTCCTTCAACCTTGCAGTTGTTATAGTCAGCAGTATGGAGCTCCATTGTTCATTAAACAGGTATCTCTTCAACTAACATTATAGGATATACTGTGGAAGATGGAGTCCATCAAGTACCTGCTGACTGAAGACATGTTTTTCTCAAGGAGACTCCAGCAGCAGG
>NW_009926646.1:95887-101458 GCF_000696875.1 Nestor notabilis
ATGGATTAGCTGTAAAAGAGGGACAGATAAGTTGGGCAAGAGAAGAATAGTCAAAAGTATATGGTTCAAGCAACTGGCACAAATTCCTGTGAAAAAAACCTTTCCTCCAGGCAATGCCACAGTTATACAAAGCTAAAAGTTGAAATGAATTTTAAAGCTGGGATTCAACAGTTGAGTTCTGGTTCTAAAAGACCACAGATCTTTGGATCTTTGTTTTTTGATATTACAAAACAGTTTACAGTATTTCAAGACAGTTGAAGGAGAAGCAGCTGCCTACAGCTACTGTTCCTGTTTTGACAGCTAGAGCTGAAGGAGCCTAGAAAGTAAAGAAATGCCCCAGAAACATTGCTGTGGGATCTCTAAAACCAGGCTGAAATGAATTTCTGAATGGGATCTTGATGGTGGACTCCTGTTGGGAGCGTCCTGTAGTCCATGGTTTCTTATGCACTCTTCTGCTCTCTGGGCCTGTTCAGTGTCATGGTTAGGAGATTTTCATCCCTTTTCATAGCTGGATACTTCTCCTGACAAATATTTTTTGCACTGTAAGAGGACTTAGACTGATGATAACAGCATAATCACGGTGCTTCTGGAGGAGTGTATAATTGAATCTTGTTACAGTTGACACCCAGGGTGACTGGAAGGTGAAACAGTGTAGTTATGCAGAGTTGTGTAACTATTTTCCTCTGTCAGTTTGAGTGTCTTACTTCAGTTTGGGTACAATCAGCTTCTTGTTTAATTCTGCATGATAACAGGACGATTAGTTCTGGGTTTGCAGGGGCCTTCTTCAAAAGTCAGATTTGAGTGAAAAATAATCCCATCTCTCCTTGAAATTAGTGAGGGCCAGGGTGGTTGTGCTTGGGTAAGTACAGTCTCTTCCAGGGAGATGAGAACAGATGAATCTGGGAGCAATATGTCTCAAATCAGCATTGTTAAGGCAGCCTAACCCAGGTGTGCGCCTGAGCAGTTAAAATAGGCAGCTGCGGACCTGTAAGCAAGATCCCGAGTGTTGAGGGAATGTCAGTGCTTTAACCTTCCCTGTGGAGTCCAGAACAGCAAGTCACTCCCTTTATCCCTCCTGGTCAGGCACTACATCTCTCCTAAATTGACTAGTGGTTTTGATTTCTGATGTAAATTGGACACAGTGCATGCCATGTAACAAATAGGATTATTTAGCTGCTTCACCGAGTCCTCCATTTTGTGTGACGAGAGCTGCAGAAATGATGACTGAGGTCCAGTTGGAAGATATTCCAGCTTGACATTGCTTTCAAATTAGAACATTTGCAAAGTTCTTCCAGTAAATGTGGAAGAAGGTTAGAAAGACAGCGATCTGATCTTTCCAGTAAGATCCCATCATGACATGCCTGTCATGCTTTCGTATTGAATTACTGCCTCTCACATTATCATCTCACGTCAAAAGGATTGTACAAATCTGGGAGAAGCTGGAATTGCTGGGCTGTTGTGAGGCTGAAGCAAACGTGGAAAAATTGCACCTCTGCCAGCAGTGCTGCGCCAGTTGCTTCTCTGAAAACACTTTGGGTTTGTGGTCAGATGCTTACCAGAAGATCTCTGAATAGCTGTTAGTTGAAGATGGAGCTAGGAGTGATACAAAATGATGGTGCAGGCAGAGATGAGAGAAACATATGCTCCTGTCTTCTTCCACACCACCAGTCTGCCTCTCACAGCCTAAAAAGCATGTGAATTTTTGAAAAGTGTAATAATGGCAAATTCAATAATAGACACTGTAGAGTAATGGCAGCCAGAGCACATTAAATCAAACAGTATCCATATAAGCCTGTCAAAGAAAGGCCAAATACTCTAGCTGTCTTATCCTATTGATGATCAACCTGCTGCTTTGTAGCTGCATTGGGATGCACAGATTTCAGTTATTTTTAATAATCATGTGATGCTCTATTTAGATCTCCATTTCTGTCTGTGGAGTCTGTCTCACAGCTATACCATCCACTACAGCTTTGTTGGGGTTTCTTTTTCCACAGTCTCTCAGCTTTATTGCCTGGTTTTCCAGTCAATGCTGCTGGTTAGTAAAACAGCGAGTAAACTGACCATGCGGCTGCTCTGCCAAATCCTAGGTTAAATGCAGAGACTGTGTTGAAGTCAGCAGGTTAAACCACTGTGAAGTGCAAGCAATGTAGACATGCTGATGCTGTACTGTGCTAACAGTTGCTCGTCAGATGTTTTCATGCACACAGTTTTGGACTGAGTGTTAAATGGATGATTTCTAGGGGTGAAATTTCTTACTGATTTATCAGCCGTGATAATTCTTCTCCATCTAATGCTTCATTATGATTACATATCTGAGCTCTTGCAGTCCCTGAAAAGATAGCAGGGAGCTGAGGGTATCTCCAGTGTTTCTTCTGCTTATTGCAAGGCAAAGAAAAACTGGGAAAGTTCAGAAAGTACAGGCTATTGCCTACAAGCTCCATGGACCAGTGCTCCAAAGGCCAATCACATTTTAGACTGCTCACTCTGCATGTGGCAGATGCTCCATGACTTTTCTGAGAACATGCTACTGAGCTGAAACACTGGGTGGTAGGATTATAAGCAAGTAACGGTCTGTAACTTAGTACTTTTCAGCAATAGCTTTTCAAAGCAGCCATAATGCGTCTCAGCTGTAATTTGATATTGAAATGATTCCTCTTTCTACAGATTCCAGGGGTAAATTCCTCAGCTGAGATCCACAGTTGCAGGTTCTCTGATGTTGAAAGAGCTCATCTACATACTAAAGATCTAAGCTCACATACTTTATGAGAGTGTGGAGATGTTGTGGGTTTCACCCATTGGATCAGAACATGCTCATAAACATCCCCGTGGCTGAGCTTTCCTCCAGCACTGGTGGTGTGAATCTGTGCTTGTGTAGTTTTATGAGTAAAATGACTGAGTAATGCATATGCATTGCAGTGAATGCACCTGGATTCTCACCATCAAGCAGTTTGATGTATGTAAGTGCCCAGAAATGCTGGGGAGCTCTTAAGTCTGCACAGCACATGAATCTCTTGCTGTTCCCTCATTCAGTAAGTGCACTCTGGGGTTCATTCCCATTGCTTAACTCTTCAATGTCAGCAAAGCAGCGTTCCCCAAGCACCCTTCTCTGCTTGCTTCTTCCTTGCTCAGTGGTATTGTATCTTAATCTTCTGTAAGGGCTTTTGTGCACCGAGTATGTGTGAGCTGGATGAATTGGTCTATATGTACAACTGAACAGAGGTCATGGGCAGAAAGTAAAAAAGGGTAGTTCAGGTGCTATTGGAGGAATTATGTGTGCAAAGGAGTTGATGTTGTGCCTTTTTTCTGTTGTTACAGAATCATTGCAAAAGGTTGGAGGGAGGGTAGGTGCTACAAGCATCAGAAGTTCTTACAGACTGCTCACTTGCATGTTTCTACGTGGCTGTTGTTCAGTCCCACTTCTGCCTATCAGGGCCTCATTTCATGCCCGTTTTTCACCACTGTTTCCCGCTTGTTGTCTCTGGAGGTATGTGCTGCTTTTTGCCAAGTCTCTCCTCGGGTGGCAGCTGAAGCTTTCATCTCCTAGTTCAGTATAATGTAAAATACATTAATTGCCTTATATTTTGTGCACATGCTCTAGTATGCTGGAAATACACATTTGTGAGGGATTAACTCGACCTCAGCCATGTAGCTCAGGGGCATGGGCTTTCTAGGTAGTCAGCAATGAAGGCAGTAGGCTCTTAGCTTGGACACAGTATCTTGTCTGTGAGCACTGGCTCCTAATTTAGGCACCCAAGTTGGTGAACCTTTTCCCTTACTGTATACCTGCTGTTCGATTCTTCTTGTTTCCTGGTGGTGCAAAAGGCAGGAGTTAAAATCAGCACTTCTTTCCTCTGATAATTTTTTCTCCCATCTAGAAAGAAATTGTGCTTCCCTGCTTTCTGCCATTTATACAGAAGTGTCTGCCTGCATTTTTCCCCTCAGCCTTACTTTTCCCTCCTTTCTCAGCATGAGACAGGCTTGCTCAGTCTGCCTCTGCTTCCCATTTGCCACGTGTGAGAGGCTGAGCAGAGGAACATTGTGTGCTGCCTCAGGACTCGGTGGGGCTGACCCGCAGAGCGTCCCGGAGTGAGGAATTGCAACTGCTGGATGAAACTCATCAATGTTTAAGCACGAGGCACTCACTGCATTCCTCAGGATTTTTCTAAAGATCGCTGGTTATTTTTTTCTTTTCATTTTTTTCTTTCCCCTATGGATCAATCACTAAATTGCCTGTGAGATCTACTGAAGATAAATGTTGTGTAGATAAATGTCCTGCTTACTCAGCAGTTCAGGATGTAGAATCGAAGAGAATGGGAAGCTTGGAAAAAAAATGCTTATGTTGAACTGATCCGGAAGCAGGGATGGTGATTAGAGACAGTATTTGCCAAACACTTGCTATTTCATGTGACTGTATGGATTCTGGTGGGCTGATTCAGCTTCCTTTGAAGTCAGTGATAGTATGCTGTGTCTTCTGTGGCAGCTGGATGAGCCTCATTAAGCCAAGCCTGCATAATGTTTCTCCTTTTGGCTTCCAATAGACACATCCATATGGAAGGAACAAGGATGCTTCCTTGCTCTTTCATTGTAAACGTGCTTTCCTTTTGCAGCAAATCCAAACGAATGCAAAAGCACTGCAGCTTGCAGATTGTGAACATTCCTTGCCTGGGTCTTGGGACTTAGAGAAGGGATGGTGTTGAGGAGAAAGGCAGACATCAAAGCTCCAAAGCTCTGAGCCAACCCAGCTGTATGGAAACTTCCCTCATTTTTGTGCTGCAGCAGCAGAGAGCAGTAAGAGCCGTCACCGCAGCTCTTTCCCAGAGCCTCCCTCCAGTGTGGGACCCCCACCTGCTGGGCAGCCACCAGTTCCCAGGTCCTTCTCCCATGGAAGGGAGCAATTTTGCAGTCAGATGGGGTTAAGAGCTGCTCTAAGGCAGCTCAGGGTACCTCCACATCTTTTTAGCTTACCTGACATCAGGGGCTTCTTGTCACTTGCACAGAAACCAGTCTGAGCTGCCTAGTACTCGTTGTGCATGTCTGGTCTATTGTTTCTCATCTACCAGGGAGAGCACACATACTAGGCTGTCTCAGGTTTGAAAATTGCTGAAGACCTGGACAAAGAAATAATCTTTTCTAGTTTACTGCCTGAACCAAATACTTGGTTCAAATGGCAAATCAGCAAAACCAGGTTATTTTGGATTGATCAGACTATTTCATTATCAGAGATATGGTGTGGAAGGAGGTTATTCTTTTTAAGAAAAAAAAAAAAAAAAAGACATATTTGGTCTCAAGTCATCATTTCAAAATGAAAAAAAATCCAAACCCAAACCCAAATAACCCTCCAAACCCCACCACGAAATAATTTGATTTTTAAGCAAATGAGAAAAAGAAAAGAAGCAAGCATCCTTGAACAGCAAACCAGTCATCTGAAGAAACTCTTGCAGCTCTAGGGAAAGGGTTAACGTCCCCTATGGTGTCTCCACTGACCTCCACATTACACTAAAGAGGAATTTGGCCCAAGTTTTCTTTTGGTAGAGAATCTGAGTCAGTGTCGTGGTTTAAGCCCAGCCGGCA
>NW_009926647.1:0-27163 GCF_000696875.1 Nestor notabilis
CAACCCTAACTATTTTATGATTCTATGATCTTCTCTTCCAGCTCTCCAAAAAATCTCATAACATTAGCTTCTGGCAATATAAAATGTCTTGCACAGGCACGAGGGATAGCTGGCATAATGAGGCAGTGATTTAAAATAAAGTCTGCCAAAAGAGCTACAAAAAAAAAAAAAAAAAAAAGAAAACCTCACAATAAGCATTCTCAGGAGAGCAATGATCTCTGTTAGTTGAAGTTTAAATCTGACACAGGTCAGAAATAAAGCAGTTTAGTTATGCCTGATTATCATAAGTCCCTTATTGCAGGCTACCATGAAAAACATGTGTAATCTTGGCTGTGATCAGGCATGCTACTGAATTCAGAAATATTCTAGAATATTCTAGGCTTTTTTTCCTATGATAAGTCTCACATTTACAACTACTCAAAATGCCCTATATTCACCTTCGAAAAAGCACCATCTGGCTATTACTGGCTGCAAGTTACCAGCTGTGAAATATTACTATATTAAGAATGTCATACAAAACAACAGCTGACCTTTTGTGCAATAGAAAAGGAGTGTATAAACCTAGCAAGATTATTATCCAAACTTCAAATTAGAAACAAAAAACATACACTAATTTTGCCTTTTCTCAAATGGGTGTATTTTCTTCAGTACTTAACGATGAAATACCAAAAGATTTATTTTTGAAGACTTTACCCCCCCACGCTCCCATTTTAAAATAAGGTCTAAAAGATGAATAAATCCTTTGCCATTTCCTTGCACAGGAAGAGATTTCACTTTAAACAGCACAGGACTAGTTATTTTCTGACAAGGTTTAACTCCCATGTTTTCCCATTATCACTGAAATTTAGTCAGGCATTTGTCTTTAGCACAGATTTGAAGATAGATAGCGTATTGTAATTTAGGGAATTTTTCCAATATTTTTTTCTCTACATCATTTTTCTTTCCAGAGATCTTTACTGATTTATACTTCAGCAAGGATTGTAAATGCTTTGGTTTTTATTTTTTTTAAATGAAGTTAATATTCAGATGAGGGGAAAATAGTTTGGGGTGAAGAACGTGTTTTGAACTAATAATTTTGGGGATTTGGGGTGGGTGTTTTTTGTTTGTTTTCTCCATTTCTCTGTTGAGTATTTCATACATGTATAGATGGAAGACTGAGAGTAAGAGTTGTAAATACTAATATGATTTCCCATGGCTGGAAAAACTGATATACATGAAAGCTTGCTTTCTTGTGGTTGTATTAGCTGGTCCAATGGAAGATAAAATATTTCCCTTCAAACTTGGTTACAATATATCCCTTAGACCTTGAGAAATACAACAATATTAAAGACAAATGCAGGAAAAAAGAAAGAGGTACTGTGCAATAGCTTAGTGGAATAACAGACAGGGAAACTCTTGAAGACTTGTCAAGATAGGATGTGAACAGTTGTTTAGGATGTTTTGACAAAACTTTTAGCTTTACCAGACTGTTTAGTAACCATGAGATTGCTTCTCCCAAATATTGTGATTCGTAGGTAGAGAAAAAAAGAAGCTAATCTGCTGCTTTCTTCCTCAGTTTTATAAGGCTTTTTAAGACTTCCTTACCATTAGCATGCTTTTTGGCTTATTTTAGAGGTTCTTGTCTATCATCTGCAAGCTGGGAAGGTTCACTGCTCATTCTCTTTTCTAGGTCACCACTGAAGTTAAATAAAACTAGTCCCACCATCAACCCTGCAGGACTGCACTGCTTTCCCGTCCCCTCCTTTCTTATTCCAAAAATATGATTGCTAAACCATACCCTTCTCCTTTAACAAACTTTCAGTACAAGAAAGGCTTTCCCCTGAAGCCATATGTCAGAGGTCAATATACTCTGACCACATTCTTTTAGATATTCTATATGTGAAGTGTAAAATGTTTAATATCAAATTTACTTGATACTTGATTGTCATGGTTTAAGTCCAGCTGGCAACTCGGAACCACACAGCCACTTGCTCACTCCCCCACTTCTTCCTCTCCCTGCTCCCAGAGGGATGGGGAGGAGAATCGGAGGAATGTGACTCCCACGGGTTGAGATAAGAACAGCCCAGTAACTAAGGTATAATACAAACCACTACTGCTACCACCAATAATAATAATGATAAGAGAAATAACAAGGGGAGAGGACACAACTGCTCACCACCCGCCGACCGATACCCAGCCCGACCTGAGCAGCGATCTGGGCCTTCCGGCGAAGAAAACTCCCCCGAGTTTCTATACTGGGCATGACGTGCTGTGGTATGGAATAGCCCTTTGGCCAGTTTGGGTCAGGTGTCCTGTCTCTGTTTCCTCCTGGCTTCCCCTCCTCCCTGGCAGAGCATGAGACTGAGAAAGTCCTTGGTCAGAGTAGACATTACTGAGCAACAACTAAAAACATCGGTGTTATCAGCGTTGTTCCCAGGCTGAAAGTCAAAACCACAGCACTGCACCAGCTACTAAGAAGGAGAAAAAATGACTGCTATAGCTGAACCCAGGACATTGATGTTACACAGGATTTCTCATCTAGCAGAGTGATACAAAAATATACTGAAAACACGTAACACATCTAAGTTAGACTTAGCAAAATAAGGCAACTGCAATATACAGTTCAATTGCAATACTGAGGCGATTCCCATCATTGTCCGAAAAGTAGGCTCATGCCTGGTGTGCAATAAGCTAGTTCCACATGGTTAGGAGAGATACTGTACTTGTTCTGCACAGTGAGTTAGTGGTGCACTTCCACAGATCAAGCACACTATTGCTGGTTTCTTCATTAGATTTATGCATAAAAGTTACAAGGCAGTACACTCCCAGTTACAATGATTGGTTGTAATCTACATGTAATTATAATTATTTGCTGTGTCATTCCTTTTAATCACTACGCATGCTCAGAGGAGGGGTCTTCACCTGATCCAGGGTCTTTTTGACCTGTGCATGTGATTTTTAGTACTATAAAGAAGGCAGTTCTCTTCAGGGCACTGTAAAAGTTAGTTTCATTGCCAAGTTAGGAAATCAAATGGTCACTATGCCAAGCAATCCTTTGGTACTACCAATCTCAATTGGTCTTTGTTCCTTCAAACACATACAAGATCTGGTTGTACCCATGAATTCCTTATTGTTTCAAGAGGGTTGTTTTGTGACAGGCACAATATGCAGTAACTATGGCTACCAATTGCAAGTGCACAATATAGCAAGCAATATATTACCATTACTAGTCTTGTCTCAAACATGCTTACTGTCACAACTCTGGGCATCCCAAGTAACCAGGAAAGAATATGTGGATTGAAAGTAGCTCAATACTGTTCATTTCTTCAAAATACTTTTCCAGTTTTTATACTTTACATTGGGCTGAATCGGATATTCACTTCACCTATTCTGGTCTGGCTAACTCAGGGAGATGTTTACACCTCCAGTTAATCCACTCAACTGTTGTTCATCTGAAACAAAATCCCCTTTTGAGTGAAGAAAGAAGACAGCTTCTTTGCAGCATTCTCTGGGCTGCATGGGCACATCACCCTTGCCTGTCCACTGATTGTTCTTCCATTATAAAGATCTACTCATCCGGTCACATTCCACCCCTAGGGGTTTAGTCAGTCACACCATGGTAACTGACTGACTTCTTTATATTCACTGGATTTCCTTTTTCCACATTCTACCACATTCACAGAAGTGTTACACAGCTTATTAGTGAGGCAGGTCATCCCTCTACAGAAACTATGCTGAATCCCAGACAGCATTTATCCATGTGCTTATATTTGTTATCACAGATTGTGATGTCTTACCAGAGGTACACACCAACTTCATTGCTCTGTAGCTGGCAGGATGTCCCCTAGAGTTCTTTTGCAGGCAGGACTGCAGAGGCAACATTCCACTCCTCCAGCACAGCAGTTATTTGTAATTTTGGGCTGCAGACCAAGGTCAGCAATTTCACATCTGAATGCCTTCAGAGTCATCTAGTGAATACCATTCCAGCCTTACTTGCTGCGACTTGTCTATCAGAGCTAATATAACCCATATATTTACTTCAAATTGAGCTAACTTCTCTGCTCTGTCTGTAAAAAAGATGAGTCACTGGGAAATTCTCCAAAACGTAGAGCAGCGAAGGCCAATATAAAAAATTCACTTTACTTCTCTGCTGCACCTCTGGCTCTTTTGCCATGAAGCAATACCAACAAACTATCTACCTGGTTGCTTGTTTTGAAACATTTAAAGAACTTCTCATATGAGCTCAAGAATGGCACCTGCCATATTTTGTGGGCTTCAATGTTCACACTTGGAGATTTTCACCACTTTTTTTTTTTTTCTTTAATGTTGACCTTTCAGTTTTGTTTTCTATTTGAACGGTGACCCACTTGGTCTTCTAATAAAAAGGATTTTTAACAGCCACCAGAGTGCTTACATTTTCTTGCACTGCTCCTTTTAGGGGGCGTTGTTTAGTTTTGACAATTTTTCTCATTTTTATATGCTTCCAATTCTTAAAATTGAATATGCATGCACTGGATTTGTTTTGCCTGTTGCCTCCTGCTACAGCATTAAACCTAATTGTAACTACAACAGAGCAGCTCAGAACTGGAGGTAGAGCAGCACTCAGTCTAAACCAGAATGCCACATTTTTTCATTGTTTCAAGTATTTTCTCTCAAAAGCAGTCAATTATTGCATCTAAAAATGGAATTGAGCTGCATATGGTAGCTGAAATTTCCCACTATTGCAGCCCGTCTTAAAATGCAGTTTGACTGATTTTGTTTGACACTGTGTTCAATATCTTTCCTGACAGTGGTGTGAACAGTAAAACCAATACAATCTTATTAGAATCTAGGAACTCTACCCACAAGGGTTCCATAGTACTTCTTTTTTCCTTTAAAACTTCTCCTGTTACACTTCACAGAATGTTACACACACAGACTCTTTCACCCTCCCATCAGTGTAAACTACTTCGATTCTTTGCAAAGTTGGTAGCCTGGTAACATCATGTCTTCCTTCTAAAAAGCCTGCTTGCAGGTGTCAATGTCACATGCTCTAATTCTTCTACCTTACTTTTCAGAATTTTGGCTAATATATGTGATGTCAAAGCTTTTATACTCACTCCATGACTTAATATTGCACATACTAGTCAACTGGCATTATAGGTGAACTAATTTACCTCCTTTAGGTTTTGTGTGCTCTTTATTTCTCACAGACTTTTCAGGAGTGCCTTTGAAGTTCTTCATATTAGTTTAAACCATGAGACCTCCTTCTTTGCCTCTCAGCTTTCTCCAGATTTTTAAGTTTCAATATTCCTCTGTAGCTTTTATATTTCAGTACCATCAGCCTGACTTGATTATGATTGGTATGTAGCCCATCCTTTCTATTGTTTCCTCTTGTCTAGAAAATTTCTTAATATAACTAAATTTCACCTTTATACCATGTGCTTGTTTTTATATCACTTGCCTCATCCACACATTGAGACTTCAAATCTCTGCAAGCACTTGGGATAAAAACAGATATGATCCTATGAAGGTCCTGGACCTTGATCTCTGCTAAGCAGCCAAGTTAGACTCCTAAACACCTCTCCTACATCTTTGTGGTGCCTGTGTTACTGGTACCAACACAAATGATAATTACTGTCTGTTCCCTGGCATTCCTGAATAGACATCTCATGTCCATTACTTTTGTGCCTAGCACACAAGCTACTACTACAGTCTTACTGGATGTCAAAAAAGCCCATGTACCTATGTATCACTGAATTTCCCCTTACTACCATCTGCTGCTTCTTTGTCACCAGCTCTCTGCTGTTTCCTCAGGAGGACATTGATCTCAGGTGGAGCATAGGCCTCATCCCCAAAACTCCTTGTTAGTAGAATGTTCTCAGTCTTGGAGACTTGGTTGTTTCCTTTAGCACAGGGACTGCAGTTACAGAGGTGAAGCTATCCTGCAGCTTTCCTGTCAGCCACCTGAAAAAGCCTCTTTGTTTCCCTAATTTGCTTAAATTCAGCAAAGCCAAGTCCCTTAAAAGTCAAACTATTCTATGATTCTATAAAAAGCACAAGCTTGGTACTGGGGGATCCTTGCACTGTGTTGACAAATAAAAAGCTGTCCATGGATCAGTCGTCATACATACTGCACTTTGTAAAAAACTAAGTAAGCCCTGCTCTGCTGGGGATCTCCCGTCTACTTCTTGGAGGTTTTTTATTATTTAAAATTGTTGTGGACTAATATGTTTTAGCTTCTCTTTTGATGATGAATATGATTATTCCCTTAAGATAACTACCAATAAATAGTTCAGAAAGATGTTGAAGCATAGAAAGAAAATAAGGTTAAAGAAAGTCCTCAACTATGTTTCTCCCTGTCGAGGTTTGGATGCCAAAAAACTGCAGACTTTGCTCTTTTTCCTTACATCTTGGGAGATCAACTTCATAGATTTTAACTAACCTTAGCTGGGTATCCCAACAGAAGAAATTTCACATTAAGACTTGAGCAGCAACCTGCACCCTATGTTGTATATTTATGAGGAAACTGCTGACCAAGACAGCCATACCATCCTGTACCACATGGTGTTGACTTTTTCTGTATTTAGAGATACAAGAGAAAAGCAAATAAGTCAATGTCAGAGCACTGGTTGTTAACTTGTATTAACTTAGGTATATACATGCACACAGCAGGTTACTGAAGCAGGTCTATCTACAACAGTAATCGTATCACACAGAATGTGCTTCCAACAACTTTGACCTGGGCCTGATCCAGAGCTTTAACTTGTGAGCATCCCCACCTGCTGCTGTAATGTGCAAATCATCAAGCAGCCACAAACAGCACCTCAGCTGGAGATGGCAACTGACAATACAGTAGTAATACAAACCAGCTTGTTCAGTCATCCATCAGTTTTATCTGTCTGGGAGAACACTAGTCTACTTTAGCAGCCATTTACTTACCATTCATTGAAAGCATCTGTAGCAGTGATTTTTATGGAAAAGGACTAGCTGCAAATTATAGTAGAGAGACTATTCAAGAACCTGTTCTTGCTCAGATGTTTCTTATTACACCCAGGAATACATTTTTGACTCCCAGACCAATGTTTTACATGGCACACTATGCTACATAAGAGATACTTCAAGCATATTAAAGGACAACATACTTCTCTCAGGTTTTAGGGTTTTCCAAAGAATGAAATTTAACACAGCCTAGGCTTGCTGGCTTACTGGTACAGCTAAGCAATGGTTTAACTATACAGACATGCTTACAGAAAATTCAATAATTATTACAAGTCAGACTCTGCAGCTTTCTTTCAAGAAAAAGACAGATTAATCTCCACAGGTTAAGTTATCCTGTTATTTCCAAAAGGTAGAATATTTCAGTAGTCTAGAAGAAAGTTTATAAAATGTGGGGCAGAACACAAAATTCTGTGTTCTGATTCTCCACAGAAAGCTTGGGAAGGAATTGATAAATATAGAAGTATAGTGGGGAGAGAAAGGGGAATTAATTAATATAAGATTTCAAAGTATTTGAAATTCATAAGTTCAAAGCAAATCTACTTTTCATTCTGTTCTTCTGTTCCCTATTTTATTTCATTGCTTTGGTTACTTAAAAAAGGAAAATAAAAAAAGCATGTTTTTTTTTTTTTTTAATTATCTGAGCTAACTTTTTTAAAGTTATCCTCCACTAAAAGCTTGGCTTCAGTAGTGAAATAAATATTTATCAAGCCATCAAATTTGATCATTATTCTGTTAACCTACCTAAAGTCTTAAAAAAAAAAAAATTAAATTGCAAAAGTGCATTTTTAGGAAATACTTTTGAAAAGAGGTACATTTAAATGAACAAGAAGAAAAAAAAATACTGATCCTGAAGCTTTACTTACAAGAGATTGAGAAACCTAATTTTAGTGGAATAAATAAGAACAAGTGGTCAATATAAACCCACTCATTTTTAAATAGCCAAGTAGTACACAAATGCTTATAAACATCCTCCATTTTGTGGGTCAGTTTCATGATATCTTTCTCTCATGAGTAGCTATTGCTGGGATAAATATCGAAGGATAATTTTGAACAGCCCGAGTGCTCTACAAGTTCTACCAAAAACTGAAGTAAACAAAACAACTAATTATGTACCCCCTTTTTGGTTTTGTTCTAAAAGGTTTGACTAGTTATCATTGTATCCTGACTTAAAGAGAATGAATACTAAGTTTTGCTTTAGTAAGTAGATCTTATTGCAGAGACGCTTACAAGGTAAATCAGGACTTCGATAAATTGTGGGACACATAACTGCAGAATATCAGGAATAACCTCTGCAGCACCTGCATTCAAAAGCCTTAGAAAGACAGCTTTCTAGCATTAAGAATGGAGCATTATAGCAGATATTCAACAGGAATTTTCTTCATGAAGTAACGAACATACAAAAACAATCTGGGTTGGGTTTATTTTCATGTGCCTGACTCTTTTCTCATTACCCCTTCCCATCATCTGTTCCTACTTGCAGACTATTACAAAGCCAGGGCAGCAAATGATAGTTAAGTGGAAGTCCCCTCTTTTCTTCCCCTGTATCACAGTCATAGCCCTTTTCCCATTCATTGTAGTTTGGTTTTCAGAGCACAGTTCCCTCCAGACAAATACCAACTGACTCTTCTGAATTTTCTCAGTTGACAGGATCCAGAAACTAATGTGCACCCACCTTTTTATTTTTATCCATTTGTTATTTACGATTTTTTTCCTCATGAAAAGTGGATATACAACTCCTATTATGTCTCTTCCTTTTCCTGTTTCTCTGTTATGCCACTCGGTTTTAAACTATCTAATGTCTCCCAGAGTTTTTCCACTGGAAACATGCAAAATCAAGCAGAACAGCAATCGCTATGATATGTGTGTCAAGACATCAAACAGCAACCATAAATGTCATCCTTTACTTCATTTAAGTTTTGTAACTAGAAAAGTAAGATGTCAGTATGGTTATGGAAAACTGCTATTCTATTAGCAGAAAGACATCTCTGACACAAGTCAACATACTCATCTTGTTCCTATGTGAATTCTTTCAGTTACAGTATAATTGTCAAATGTTTATGTTTTCTTTTTTCTTCTTTTTGAGGAGAACAAAGAAATATATTTCTAACGTAAAGAATACTTTTTCTAATGTAAAGAAATTGGATTTTGTTTCATTATAAACATCCCTATAAATATTGTCTGCAATATTAAAACCTCTTTTGGGGTTTATAAAAGAATTAAGATCAGAACATCTTGCAAAGTATCTCTTTTAATATGCTTCTAAAACAGAGATGAGAGTTGAAACAAAACTTCTGAAAAATGAAACAATAACTGCTCCGAGTCTTCAATATTTTACCTGTAGACTGAAATCCTGCAGGAAGGAACAAGCTTAGAAGAGACACTAGGAATGCAGTTTTCTCTTGACAGGAAGAGGAAGTCGCTAATTATGGGATTTGCCAGTGATACATAGGCTCCTGTTGGATTCCTAGATAACTAATCCAAAGCTCATTCTAAAATCAAAAGCATTATCTGAACTGGGAACAGACACAATGTGCAGTAAGTAAAATGACTAGGATGACTACTGGCTAGAGGTAGGTTGTTTGGTTGTTTTTTTTTGTTTTGGTTGGTTGGGGCTTTTCTTGGTTTGCTTTGTTGATTTTTTGTTGTTGTTGTCGTTGTTGTTTGGATTTTGGTTCCTGGCTAGCAGACACTACATCTTCATTAAGGCATAATGCATACCAGTGCTCTAAGCCATAATGTACTGATACAAAATAGCAAATTAAAAAAGACAATGTTGTTCTCATTTTGATCATGCCTGCAAACAAATCCAACCCAACACAGCATGTTTGTGTCAAGAGAACATTATATCCTAAGTAAATTCTTGAAAAGATATAATTATGTAAAAAGCTTTATATCTTAAGTACTACTACAACTAAAATTTTATTATCAGTTAAAAATTGAGCCATCCCTGAACATTTTATAATAATTAAAGAATATCACCCCTCCTCCAGCCTGTCCTCTTGAGTTGTACAAACATACTATGTGCCTATTTAAAAATGAAATACCTAATGGGAATAATTAAAACTTTAACAAACATTTAGCAAGAACCCCAAAACAACAATGAAGAAAGCAACCAACCAAGCTCCTCTCTACCCCTTCGTATACAATTTCCTTCTACATACAATAGCAAAGCCTGGGACACATGCAGGAAATCAATTCATTTTCTATTAATCCTCTTTGCAGGGATTCATTAACAGACAAAAGAAAAATAGCGGCAGGTATGGGTCATAAAGTTGCTGCCTGAGTCTCTAACTGGAGAAATTTGAGCTGAGGAAGAAAAATTGACTTACAGTTGGGTTTTCCTATTGTTTTTTTATTCTTGCCTAGTTAGCTTTAATAATAGTTAACCAATAGGAAAATAAAACAGCAGGAGAGGGTATTCCTGTCAATCAAATAAATCTCCACTGATGCAGTAACCACTGCCTGCCCCAATCCCAAGACTTAGAATTCTCAGAGAAAAACAAAGCATAAGCAAAATTCAATCCAAGATATAGGGCACACCCAAAAGGTTATTCTAATCTCTTCTACTGTTGAAGCATGAGTGATATCCTGATATCAAAGTAACTTCTGTAAACATGAGTTCTGATTATTTTAAGTTTCATCCTTTAAAGTCTTCAACCCAGCATCAGGTTGCTACAGTTCTTAAAATAACTGAAGAAACCTGTAAAACAAAGGAATCCAAGTGCCCTTCACAATTCAGATTCCTCAATTACTCCTGTATAGCTCAACTTTTCTGTGGCTTTTTATTGAAAGCTGGTATGACGTCCATTCCAGAACACAAGACTGGTGTTAAAAGTTAAGTTTATCGAGCAGGGAAAGAAAGAATAAATGAAAAATACCCCACCCTCTCAGAATTGTCATCTTAACACACAGAATATTTTATCACTTTCCTTTAGATCAACAGTAAAATAATTTAAAAAAAACACCAACTAAACAGCCTAAACCCCAACTATTTTCTTAGCAGAGAGAAAAATCTGAGTGGGTGCATTAAAATAAAATTTAAAAATCAGAATTAAGACTTATTCAAAACTAGCAGAAGCTGACTTAAAATCATATCCTATTAGAACTGTCAGAAAACTTATATGTCCCTCAAACTTATACATCAGTAATTGACACAAGGGATATTCACACTGCTGAAGAGGAAGGGGCTTTTGAGAAGCTTTGAGAATATCTTCCTTTCTCCAGGAAACGGAAAGGTCTTGGCTAGGAGAAACTGAGGCAACATATCCAAAATGTTCTGTTTTGCTCTCTAGAAAGCAGTGTCTGACACTACCTTTTACCAGTTCTCCTCTTGCTTTCATGTACATATGAACAAACAGTGATGGATCACATGGTATTTAGAATCACGCTCTGCATCTGGATTCGAATTAAGCTTCTTTTCTTCATTGCCTCTAAGCATATTTAATATTGTGGATGGTATGGAATCAAATGACTATTAGTCAACATATAGTGGTAGGTTATTCTCTGATATAGTATCTTTTGGCAGCTCTCTATTTCAGCTCTGTATTTCAGTTGTTTGGTTGCTTTCACATAAAATAAATTGCTTCACTAATCCCTTGTTTGGATGTCCAGGAAGGATATTTGAGCTAAAATTGCTATTGATTTGAATTTAAGTTTAGAAAACTGTACAGAACTAATAGAAAGGAGTGCAGCTTCTTAGACAAGAACACCTGAAGAAGAAACCAGTAATTGTCTGTATACCCACCATTAGGATGCTGTCATACTTCATCTGTACACTTAATGACACTGGATAAGTAAAATCAGTTGAAATCTTCACTGAAATAATCTGCTTGTTATTTCTGGTTGGTTTAATCCAGTTAGAAGCTACTTATTGCATTATCATTGGCTTCTACAGTTAGTTTTGTTTCAGTGCCTATATCTGCATTTCTCTGTTTCCAGTAAGTACAGCTAGCATGTTATCTGTCCTCTTAATGAGGTTCACCAGACAATACTGGTATCCCATCTCCAGTTGCTTTTTAAGTGTGCTCATGTTTCCATTTTTCTGGTGAAGTTTTCCATATTGGCAGTGTGCCTTAGAAAAGGTATTTTAGGAAGCTTAAGCCAAAAATCAGTCAATCATGTGTAAAAATTAAAATGGATGCAACTATTTATTTTTCTCATTTAGAAAAAAGCCTATTCAAGTATGCAGCTGACAGTCTTCATCATCTCTGCACATCTGTGCAGAAAATAAAAATATATCCAGTGGAAAAATAAAAAGATTGCAACAACACTAGCACTGGTATTATCATAGATTGTATCATTATGTATACACATAACAGGAGAGAATTATGATTATTTGCATAATGCAACCTCACTTTTTAGGTTTTTCTGGCCTTTTACTGCTTGGCTTTGCAACTTTACTGTTCTTTTTCATACTGTTTATTTCTAGTAATTACCCCTTGCTACAAAAATGTTAGGCTTTTGGTTGCTTTGATTTAGATTGGAAATTGGGGGAAAAAAATTAACAAGGCTATTCTCAGAGTAATTCATTTATCTACAGACACATACTCAAAGTCCCATTTCTCTCAACAGCAGTATAAAGATGCAGAATGAATGTACTCACAAATGCCAACAATTTCAACCTTTTCCTCCTTCAGCTAGGTACAGTTTTCTGCCTCTTCATATGTTTCTCAAAAAAAACCAAACCAATCCAAATTCAAACAAAAAAAACCTAACAAACCCTTCAACTTCCATAGGGTTTATTATACTGAAAAACATTCTCTGGTCACTTTCTCCTATGTATGCAACCAATACCTGAAACTGGAGCTCAGTCTGCAGGTCTTATATTTGTAATTTTAGAAATTTAGAATGAAGTGAGATGGAGAAGTGGAAGACCCAGAAAGACTCATTATAAATCTAGAAATATTTATTAGACATCATGTGCCCTCACCTTTTTGGGAAGGATACATGAAAATTTACAAGCAAATACATTTTGCTGCCTCAGATGGCAGCAGGGAGCAGAATAATGGTTAAAGGGAGCATAAGATGTATTTCTGAAAGAGAACTGAATAGTACTTCAGGAAGCAGAAGCAAGAGATTTAGTGACAAGAGTTTGCCAAATTCAGTTCATTCCCCAGCCCAACTAATAAAATGGGAGATAACGTTGAAGCACTTGAAAAACTCTAGTTTACCTGATAAATTGCACATCTAGACAAATGCCCAATTAAACAATTCATTGAAATAAAATGTGTCTCTTTTTCTATTGCTCTCATATTTCACTACAGTCTCAGTAACATTTTCAGGTGTGTAGTTACTGCAGAAGGATTACACATTTAATCTAAAGCATTAGCTGAAAACTCATCACTGGGAACCAAGGCCAGGAACACTTCTGACAGCCATGAAGCAGGACAGAGCTTGGAGGCTCTTCTTGCAAGCCTCTAGCAGTATACTTTGTCCTGGGTTCAGCTACAGCAGTCATTTTTTCTCCTTCTTAGTAGCTGGTGCAGTGCTGTGGTTTTGACTTTCAGTCTGGGAACAACGCTGATAACACCGATGTTTTTAGTTGTTGCTCAGTAATGTTTACTCTGACCAAGGACTTTCTCAGTCTTATGCTCTGCCAGGGAGGAGGGGAAGCCAGGAGGAAACAGAGACAGGACACCTGACCCAAACTGGCCAAAGGGCTATTCCATACCAGAGCACGTCATTCCCAGTATAGAAACTGGGGAGAGTTACCTGGAAGGCCCAGATTGCTGCTCAGGTCAGGCTGGGTATTGGTGAGCGGGTGGTGAGTGGTTGTGTCCTCTCCCCTTGTTATTCCTCTTATCATTATTGGTGGTATTATTATTGGTGGTAGCAGTAGTGGTTTTGTATTATATCTTAGTTACTGGGCTGTTCTTATCTCAACCCGTGGGAGTTACATTCCTCCGATTCTCCTCCCCATTCCTCTGGGAGTAAGGAGAGGAAGAAGTGGGGGAGTGAGCAAGCGGCTGTGTGGTTCTGAGGTGCCAGCTGGACTTAAACCACGACAACATAGACATCACCCTTCTATATAAAGGGAATAGTGAATGAAGGTTCACAGTTAGAGCCATCTTGGTAACAAGGTTTTTATTTTCTAACCCTCTTATCACCAGCCTACCTCGATTATAAAAATGTAATCACTTCTCCATATTATTTTTCCCTGGTTGCACCTGATGGCAAAGCCTGCACAGTTTGGTACACTATAGAAATAGAAGTATTTCTGGTATTCTTCTGGTAGAAGAAGTAGTTCAAAACCAGCATTTGGTAGATTCCACTCTACATAAATATTTCTGCCCATAAATCATCTGTGCGTCACAACCACCTGATCTCAAGGCAGCTGGAACTTATGTACCACAGGCACCCTTGCTGTTCTTGCTCATGGTATCAGGCCCCACAGAAAGGATTGTTCAGCCAAATTGTCTCAACTACATCTCCTACATAATGTCTCTGCAAGACACAACACATGGTGGCAGACTTGGCAAAGCACATACATCCATACCTAACCTACTGAAGCTATGCTGTAGAATGAAACCAACTCAGGTTTTCTTCCCGACACAGCTTCTTTCTTTCATTGAAGCCTGTGGATGCAGATAAGCAGGCTGAATGTTGCATGAGGCTCAGATAGCAAAGGTTGTTCCGGAATTTTTAATTATGAAAAAAGAGTGTGAACAAGTACAAAAGAGCACAGTAAGAACAATAGAAGAGAAAAACAGTGGGGAGGGCAAGAGAGAGAAATATACTTATCCTTAGATATGCAGGAAGTTGACAGAAGAATGAAGAAGTGTTACAAATACATCCCCAAATTAACACTAGGCTAAGAGTAATAATACCTGTAGAACTTAAAGTCATAATTTGCATAAATCAGGTGAGGTAGACCAAACATCTGTAGTTAGATTTCAGCTCTATGAATCTCCTATTATAAGGTCAATTATGGCAACCAAATAAATTACTTAGTATGTATATTTATGGAAGCATTTGACAAGAGAAAAAAAACATCAAGTCCACCTGAAATGTATACAAATCTGACTCAAATATTTCAAAGGCTGTTACAACACTACACAAACAAGCCTCGACAAGGAACCACTACTCTAGCTAGAGCTGAACAGCTGCGTTTTTGTTGCCACAGACAGACGTGAGTCAACTCCTAGCAGCAGATTACCCATGTTAGCTATCAATCAGTCACTTTCCATGAGTTTGAACAAAGGCACCTGATCTTCCTATTGTCACAGTATTGTTCCACTCTGTCAAACTATGTTTTCCTGACTGCTTTCAAATGCAAGAGCTATGTAACAGGGCAATATGGAACTACAGCAAGGAGGGTACTCTCTGCAGAAATTATTTGCTTGATGTAAACAGATTTGCACTTCAAGCCACATGCAGTAGCTGTAGGATTACAAAGAGAATCCTTCAGGACTTCAAAAACACCAGACAGCTTTTAATCCTTATTTCCCTTCTGTGTGTATGTTATTACTCAATTTTTAATTACAAACTACTTATTTTCCACAAGATCCCTCCTTAAATCAGAAACTCTGAAAAGACAGAAAATGCTTCCTAGTTGACTAGTCAATATTTTGTTTTCTATTCATCACTCATTCTGTGACCCCAAACTTTCTTTACTACCTACTGTTCACACTCTGATGCAAAGACAGAATTATTAATTCCCTTAATAAATTCTTCCATAGCCATTTTTTCTATAGCTCATTATTCTGGCATCCAAGTACTTCACAAAAAATAATAATAGCTACAAAAACTCGAATGAAAAAAACATCGTGACGACAAAATATTTATCCCATTTTACAGATATAGAACTGAGGAAAAGAAAAAGATGTTTAGGAATTCAGATACCTAGAACCAGACTTTTCAGAGTAAATTATTTCAGTTAAGTACTCATATCTCTATAGAACACTGAGCCTTATCTCTCCATACAATTACTTTGAACAGTCTTATCTCCAGCCCTTGCAACTAATCTACCATTACTTGAAGACCGATTTTATTATCCCAACAGATTTTTGTACAGCAAAGTTATTGCATCAACTCACATATGAATCTTACAGTTATTTTCTCTGCAGGTTCTCAAGAAATTAATGAAATATCTAACCTTATGGTATAGCCTCTCACTGGAATTACTGGTTTATGATTTCCATCCTAAACTGTATGGGCCACCTATATCCTATAGCCGTAAGAGTTCCATCCTGATGGCAAGTTTTGCTGTTGATAATCTTTTTCCTGAACGTTTTAGGAAACTGAATTTTAGAAATTCAAGAAGTACCTTGAGGAAGTAAAAGAAAACAACTTTATTACTTTGAAATACTCACCATTCTCTCTCAGCCCTTGAGAAAAAAGGACCATAAAAGAGGGAAGCTAAATATAGCACAACAATAATTCAGAAGAAACTAAGTGCTGCTGCTGAATGGCTGGCAGAAGTAAAACACAAAACCTCTGTTAATGTTACTAAGAGATTCCTTTTATTCCCCAAAGGAATAGCCAAAGACAGTTTTATATCAAGATATTCTTCCTCCTCCCCCCACGCCCTCAATCCTAATGACAACATGTTTAAGAAGAGGCTAGTTACATCAAGCATACTGCTATTTCAGTGAATAGACAGAAGTCAAAGAAATCACATGCTAGATTCTTTTACCAACTTCTCTCCCTCCCTTTTACAGCTAATTTTAGGTTTTCAGTTGCAATTAGTTTATAGATGCCTTACACCACATTCATCAGACCTCACTGTCTGCAAATAAGTTATCTCACTTGAGTTGTCTAAACTGTACATACCCAAGACCTGTCAGTCTCAAACACTTTCTTTAGGACAGGATAAGTGAACATCTAGAGCTACATACTCATTGACTACACAGTCTAAATATCTAGGCTTCATGCCTAGAACACTGAAGGGGAAAAGAGATGAACATACCAATTTACTTTCAAAACATAAGTAATCAGAGACAAGCCTAAATTATTAGCAACTATATTGCAAGCCAAAAAGCCCAGGTAAAAACTGCAGACACACTCAGAACTAGGAAATGAAGCAGCTCCCTTCAATCCAGGCAATTTCAGACAAAAAATGCACAGCCTCTCGCTGAATTTTCACAAAGCTTTCATAGGAGATGTCAATTTTAAAAGAATAGCAGCTCTTGAAAGTTAACTTAGTCACAAAGAATTGCTTTTCCTTACCATTTAGGTTATCAAACCTTTTCTTCTGCTCATCAAGTCAGTCCTCTCTAACCTCCTAAAACTGTAGAAGAAGAAAAAGGAGTAACAGCATAGAAATCCTCTAGTCACTGCACCAGCAAATATGATTTCCAGGACTGTGGACTAAGTAAAGGCCCATTACAAATGGGAGAAAAGCACAGGTGTGCCAGTAGCAGAGCTAATGAGCAAGACATGTTTTCAGTTAAAACTCTTAATTTAAAGCCTCTTCTGAGCAGGAAAATCTTGGGAATGGAGATAACAGAGAATCAGTGACCTTATCAGCCTAAGAAATCAAGATTTGAAGTCAGTTTTATTGCCAGTATACAGCCAGGCCAGTAGTTACTGGCTGTTTTTTTATTTATTCCATGGAGAAAAAGTAATGCTTTTATAAACACATCATCTAGAAAGAATTGGAGAGCAACGACAGAACGAAGAAACATTTTGAATTGTTGTGCACAGCCATACTGCTTTATCTTATACTATATTTCATCAACTTGCTTTGTCTAGAGGTTAATAACAGAATTAAATAGTTACAGACTGAATAAAGTTTGTATTGTATGTATGTTTTAATTGTCCTATCTCAGATTAAACCCATGCCACCAAGTTTTGCACCAAAGTGATTACAAGCTTATTCAGGTGATCAGAACAGATTTGGTCTTGTTCCACTGGTGCACAGACAGCTAAAGGTCTAGCAACTTTCTGCCCTCTTAGTTCCCTGCTTTGCGCTCTTACACTGCACCTTCTGATAACTAAAGGAAGTATGTCAGCAATCCACAATGACAGAGAACCTTTAACAATAATTAAACATGTTATTGCTTCCAGACCATTCATCTGCTTTGTCCTTTTAGAGATGGGAAGGAAAGGATGGAGCACAAACTGGTGAAGAAACAGGAAAACATGGAGACAGGACAGAAAAAGAGGAACAAATATAATCTGAGAGCCCTCCCAATGTGGGAGTAAGCATCCACGTATACGATGTGTCACCTTGTTTCAAGCATCTCTGCGCTTCCTTAAGGGCTTTGACAGGACAGAATTAAAGCCTTTTCCTAATGGCACCAGAATTGTTCTACAAAGAAACAGGAGATTTTGGAAGAAGACCTCTGCATGATGGAAAAATCATTTTATGCCTGGAAACATCTCTATACCTACTCCTAGTTTCTCTCACCACTGTGAAATGAAACCAAATGAAACAAGAAGAGTCTCTCAAGTGCAGGGGAAACCTCTGCCTGATTTGAAGAAGGACCTTCAGGAACACCTGGCTCAGATGCCCTTGGCCATGCCAGCTCCACAGGTATTCCTGCCTCCGGCTCCCTGGCCATTAGGATGGCTTTCTAATTGGTAGAAGAGTGGCTAATTTCCAAGAAATGCATGGATAAATTTAGCATCAGGAGTCAAAAAGGATCACAAATTACAGGGATTAACACCCAAGTCATTAACTCTGTGTGTTCAAATATTGAACATGGTAGTTGTAAAGGTCATATTGCTGCTTGAATGAGTTTTTGGAACTCAGATTGTGCTGGAATGGAGGCTACGAATGCAGTTTGCATGAAAGGGAAAGCCCTTGGTTACTGAACACTCAGGAGATCCCATGACGTGCTGTGGTGCTTTTCTGACTGTGTTATTAGGAACAAGGAAAAGCATGGTGCTCTAACTAGGGACAGGTGTTGGCACAGCAGCACTTTGTTTCATCAGAATCCCCCTTCTTTCTTGCATAAAGGGAGCACCTAAAACATCAAAAATTAGTTGTATTTCTGGATGAAAGTAATGCAGGTGGCAAGCTGATGATAAGCTTATGTCTCATAAATATCTACACAGTGCTTTGGACAGACTAGTGGATTTTAAAGGTCATGGTTAAGCAAAGATTGCATCTTCATCCATAGCTACGCTGTTGATAGATATGTAGTTGTTCCTTGTTTGCTGCCTGAATTCCTTTTCTTTTGTTAACATTTTTATTAGAAGAGGACTTTGGGGAATCCCCTGAGGCTGCTTAGTTTTATCCACAGGAATAGATTGGGCTTGTAAAATGGGGCAGAGATGACTTTGTGGAAAGTGTGGAAAGCTCTTTATCTAGCTTTAATTTTTACATAAACGTTTTTAGAAAGATGGATTGCTTTTTAGGGGATAGCTTTAAAATATATTAAATGCTATATATCTTTGTCTGTAGATATCACATTCAGAAGAGATAGATCCTAAATTAATAGAATTTATTCATGTGGAGGTATTTAAAAAAGTCATGACAAAAAGTCATTTAGAAGTTACAAGTTCATTGCAAGTGAAATGTTTATGCTCAACTTTTTCTCCTGACCCTCCTACCGCGTGCCCAATCCTTATTCAACCCCACTTACTAGAAATTGAAAGGTTTGCTTTATCCAAAGCAGAAGATTTTCAATATTAAATTTTCTTGGTAGAGTATTAGATTTTTGCTTATCTTATCTAATCATTTGCTAGAATGCTCAGTGCACGTGTTGCTCTAGCTAGATAAATGCATAATGACCAGTGACTTTAGTTATCAGTTTGAAGATCAATGCTTTTGAAAAGCTACCAGGTAAACAATGAAACACATTGGTAGACAACACAAACAAATGTCTACAGAAGGTAGGACTAGTGCATAAATCATGCATGCAAGCAAATAACACACCAGATGGCTATGAATTCTAATAAACAAAGCAGCAATTCTAAGACTTAATGATTTCAGTCTCTGACACTAATTTTTGCAGTGTTCACCTAACTCAGACCATTTTCTTTACCCCTATTGTTTGAAGGAATCATAAAGTGTAATAACAAGTAACACTGTTACAGCACCAGACTTACAATGAAGTTCAATGATTATAATGACATAAAAAATAACAAGTGTGTGAGGAGTGTGTGTATCCTTGGTTTTCAGTCATAGAAGTGTTAGATATGGACATACAAAATTCTTCTATTAATAATAGGGTATGGGCTTCTTGGCTGAAGATAAGTCATAACTCCTGCAGAGGCTTCTCTGAACAGAAGCTGTTAGCTGCTATGAGACCAGGTGTGGAGACCAGCATAAGCTTCTGTAGAGTCAGATAGCAATGACATTTCTTGATTAAAATAAAATTAATTAACTTTGCTAGCAACTAAAGATAAAGGATATAAAATTTTCTCTCACTTCTAATAAGTTCTCCACTCTCTTCAAAACACTTTTTTTCTTAAGTTATTTCTTTATTCTATTTAGTATGTTTTCTAAAATGCAGTAGTGTATTTTTTTCTGAAGGGTTTTTATCTGTTTACTAATACCCATTTTTTTAATGCATTTTTGATTGGAAACATTTAAAACAACACTGTTGGTTGTGACAGGATGAACTCCTCTGTTTCTTCTAATTAATTATTGTCTAGTATCCTGAGTAAATGTGTCTTTCAGTAAATTTTACTTTTCTCTAAGGATATCGTCTGTATTATCATAGATTTAGAGTTTGATTTCAACATCAGCCTGAGATGGAGCATTTGCCACTTCTTTGGGCAGCCTATTCCAGTGTCTCACCACCCTCACTGTAAAGAACTTCTTCCTTATATTTAAAATTAACTTCCCCTGTTTAAGCTTAAACCCATCACCCCTTGTCCTGTCACTACAGTCCTTGATGAAGAGTCTTTCTATGGTGTCCGTTTAGGCACCCTTCAGATATTGGAAGATTGCTACGAGGTCTCCATGCAGTCTTCTCTTCTCTAGGCTGAACAGCCCCAACTGTCTCAGCCTGTCTTCATACGAAAGGTTCTCCAGTCCCCTTATCATCCTTCCCCTTTTTAGTTTCATATTTTCTCCCCTTGTTATTTCCCTTATCATTAGTAGTGGTAGTAGTAGTAGTAGTAGTTTTATATTATACTTTAGTTATTGGACTGTTCTTATCTCAACCTGTGGGATTTACATTCTTTGATTCTCCTCTCCACACCACCAGGAGCAGGGACAGGGAAGAAGGAGAGCACTGAGCAAGTGGCTGTGTGGTTCTGTGTTACCAGCTGGGCTTAAACCGCGACACCCAGATACAGGACCTTGCACTTTACATTGTTGAACTTCATGAGGTTGGCATTGGCCCACCTCTCAAGCATGTCAAGGTCCCTCTGGATGGCATCCCTTCCCTCCAGTGTATCAACCAAACCACACAGCTTAGTGTCATTGGCAAACTTCCTGAGGGCACACTCAATCCCGCTGTCCATGTCACTGACAAAGATGTTGAACAGGATTGGTCCCGACACCAACCCATGAGGGACACCACTTGTTACCCTTCTCCAGCTGGACACTACCAAGTGGTCCATCCATCAAATTGATGTTTCTCCAATTTGGAGACAAGGACGTCATGTGGGACAGCACTGAATGCTTTGCACAAGTCAGTATTATTGGCAAAGTTCACACAGTAGTTTGGAAATCACAGAATCCTAGAATCATAGAATAGCTAGAATTGGAAAACACCTTAAGATCATCTAGATCCAACCCCCCTGCCACGAGCAAGGACATCACACACTAAACTATGTCGCCCAAGGCTCTGTCCAGCCTGGCCTTGAACACCTCCAGGGTTGTAGCATTCACAACTTCCTTGGGCAACCTATTCCAGTGCCTCACCACCCTCACAGTAAAGAACTTCTTCCTTATATCTAATCTAAACTTCCCCTGTTTTTACCCCTTGTCCTACCGCTAGAGTCCCTAATGAAGAGTCCCTCCCCAGCATCCTTGTAGGCCCCCTTCAGATATTGGAAGGCTGCTATGAGGTCTCTACGCAGTCTTCTCTTCTCCAGGCTGAACAGCTGCAACTTCCTCAGCCTGTCTTCATAAGCGAGGTGCTCCAGCCCTCTTATCATCCTCGTGGCCCTCCTCCAGACTTGCTCCAACAGCTCCATGTCCTTTTTATGTTGAGGACACCAGAACTGGACACAATACTCCAAGAGAGGTCTCATGAGAGCAGAGTAGAGGGGCAGGACCACCTCCTTTGACCTGCTGGTCATGCTTCTTTTGATACAGCCCAGAATACGGTTGGCTTTCTGGGCTGCAAGCGCATGCTGCCTGCTCATGTCGAGTTTCTCATCAACCAACATCCCCAAGTCCTTCTCCGCAGGGCTGCTTTGAATCTCTTTGAATCCTTACAAAGTTGCCACTTAAAGAGCAATATCATTACTACTTTTATGCTTTGTTTGGGTGGTTTGATCTCTTTTTATTTACTCTGTTGTTTCATTGTTAAAATACCCTGTTGCACATATACCAAGCACTGAAAAGATACCAAACAATGTATTTATTATCTGTTATTTATTATCACTGACCAAAATTCTATCTTTTCAAGAAAATAATTCATTTCCCTAAATAACAGTATGGCTAACACTTATTCAGAAGAGCCAGTAAGTACATGAAGCTTCTGAATTATTTTTCTTCTAAATACAGAACAAAATTAAGCTTTTGTACTGCAGACAAAAGTGCTTTTATTACCTGACCACCTAAGTGGCAAGCCTTCTACATTATGCTATAATTATGACTCTGGGGTGCAAATGATAAACAGTATCGGAAACTTTAGTCTTTCTTCTACTGACAGTGTTAATAAAGAATAATAAAGACATCTTTCATAATAAAGGTAATTGTAAAATGCTTACAACCAGATAAAAATTTAGAAAAGGTTATTCAGTAACATACAAAAATACATAGCATGGGCTATAGAAAAAAAAAAAAACAAACCAAAAAACACTGATACACAGTAGATATTTATATTCAAACTCATATCAATGCAGATACACCACTTTAACACGAGGTAATTCCTGTCTGAGAGACAGAAATGGAAGTTCACTGAGAGGGGAATATTTTACTTCCAATGTAATATTTTCCAGTACATCTTTGAAACAGTCTTGCAGGGATTTTGGTTAATTTGGTCCTATGCATGTTCACAGTGAAATCAGGGTAAAAAAACCTCTATGTATAAAATCACAGTGTTGGGGTGTTTTTTATTTACTTGCTGATATCCATAGTAAAACAAATTAAATTTCTCTAGACCTAAATATAAGTAGCAGCTTAAATTTACACCTTTTTAAGTGCAGAAGATAAATGAATAGCATATAGCTATTATGCTTCAATTTGACTGTAGTTCAACAAAGCAGTTTAGTACATGCTGAAGTCAATATGCAGCAAAGCATTTAAATACACATTGATCACCAAAGGCGTAAATAAATTTGAGCATAAACTTCTAAGTATGTGTCTGAGCTTTGTCTTTGCAATGCTCAAAGTATGAATATCAAGACCTTCAGAGATTTTCAGAAATGGCTAATTGGATAACTAATTCCCAATTAAATTCCAGAAGTAATTTGCACCTGAGTCATAACTAAGTTAATTACTAGACATCTTGCACTTTACTAAGCTAAGCCAAAGGATCAAAATACAGACCCTTGACCTTCATTTTTGGTACTGGTGAAAGTAAAATAAGTAATCATTATTCACCCTGTAAATATCTGAGTATTTTGTGTAAACAATGATGTGTTGTGTACAACAAATATATTGCTGTGATGCTATGATCTCAGTTCCTAAGGAAGACCTTATTGTTTATGTGTACCTGATGGCATTCTTAATAATGTTTGTGCAGAAGGCTGTCATGGAGTTCAAATTTATATCCTGCAAACTCAGCAATATACAGAAAGTTAAAAGTTAAGTCTTTGCTAGGTGAAAGTTTAAGAAAAAAGTAGGGATAGCGAGCTAGTAAATGACTGCTTAACTGTTAGGTTTTAATACCTTCCATCAGTAGAATATAAAGTCCACATAAATTAAGTAGGTTTCCCTTTGCTGTAACCTCATAATGAAACACAAAGTGTTCTTTAGATGTTGTATGTCTAAAAAGATTCAATTGTCAAGATGCTCTGGTCAAAAAAGCTCCACAGTATACTGTCCACAGCTGTGTGGACATAGTAGGAATCTAGAAGCAGTTTTAAAGAATATGGATTGTCAAAATATCTTCTAAGGAACCAACTTTTCTAAAAACTGTAGAAAGTAATAACTGACATAGGAAAATATGTTGCAAAAAAATCCCAAACAACTATTGTTTTCATCCAGAAAAAAGAGAAAGGGAGGAGAAATTCAATGCAGAATTAAAAAGTAGTCACTGCATGTGTATCCCTATAGGATTTGTTGCAGGAAGATGGTCATATATGTTTCAGTACTACCTTGAAGAAGAATATTTCAAGAAGAAAATACTGGAGAAAACATCTCAAAAAGAAAGAATGTAGCAATATTTAAAAGTGAAAGACAGTAAATAGGAGCAGCAGAAAAATTACAACAGGATTTCAAAAAAGCAAATACTAGAGAATAGCATAAGAATGCAGAAACCTGAAGGAAGAAGAGTAGCAGTAGTTAGAAAAGAACAGTGATAGCCAAAAAAAGAAAATTTGCTGGAGATAAATTGAGAAGAGTTGAATTCAAAGAAGATAAAAACCAAGTGCACGAGAAAACTAAACCCCGAAAGCAAAGCTCACAACAAAAAACAGGAGAAGACAAATTACACTGCAGAATATTTAATGGAGTGAATGAATGGCAAATAGGAAAGTGAAAATAAGTCTCAAATAAACCTGGGAGTAATTTTTAATTCTGCTTCTCATTTTTGTTCAGAAAAGTTTAATTTAAACGTGTATCCCTTCTCAGAAGCCCAGCTAACAACCTGTTTCATTGCAAGTGACATAAATCTTCATAATTCCCTACATAAATACCAGAATACCCTCACAAGATGTTATGTGTAGTGGTTTTCAGAAATCAGTTCTAGAGAACAATTCTGTGCAAAGAAGTAGCTACCTCTTTCTGACATTTTCTGGTTTTTGAAAGCCACGTAATGGTTTTCAAAGCAGATTCTGATACAGGCTCAGAAGCCCATTATACCAACAAGAGCACAAGCATAAATTGAAGAAGCCACATCAACATCAGAATTCAGCTTTTTTGTACATATTTGTATTACCCCTCTGCTTGTAGTGTTGTTTACTCCTCTGTTGTGGTGTAAGAAAAAAAGGTAATGCTTGTGTTATGGTTTAGGAGTATTTACCTCATAGCATGATGTGTCTGTTTGCAGAAGTTGTGCATGAAAATAACAGAGGAAGAAGCTGGAGAGAATGGTGTTTCATTCCCATTATGCCCCACAAGCACAACTGGGTTAGCACATCAGGAAAGAGAGGTTATTTTAGCTTGTATTGTATAGGCCTCAAGGCATGGATTACCAGAGTTACCTACAATATGTGAAAATGAAGCCATCAAATATTAGTGAACTTAAGGGGAATTAAATACCTGTCACATATTGTTGTAAAAGTCTCAGTCTGAGTATCAAACCATATTTGAGTGTTACAAACAGATAAACATGTAAGGTACCCTTACATCACAACATCGTAACATCATAATAATTGAAATGAACATCATAATAATTGCTTAAAATAATATTAACATTGGTTTTATTTTTTTTGCTTTGCATTTCAATTTCACTTGCATTTTTTGTTTTCAATTCTAGTACCTTGTGTTCTTTTTTCTCCTTTTTTCTTTTTCTTTTTTCTCCTTTTTTCTTTTTCTTTTTTCTTGTAGACACTCAAGACCAAAAAATCATTGATAAAAACAATGGATTGTCACTGAGACACTTTTACAGATGGCCACATTCCAAAAAGCGCTGAATGTGTACATGATAAATGGCTTTTTCTGCATTAGGCAGCTTAGCTTTCAACATCTACTGAAATCTGACTTGCATGAAAATGTTCAGAAATCAATTTAGACTACATAGACATAATTGTCACCTACTGTATTTTGTATTTAATATTAGCTCTGTTTTATTTTTCTAGTTGGACACAGGTTAAATGGCATATTTCTGTTTGGGTTAGTACATGTTTTAAAATCTCCATGGCTGGTATTGTCAGAGATAACAATTTCTGCCTGTAGACCTTTACGCTGAAAAAGAATCGATGTGTTGCCATCACTGCTGAATCATTGAAGGTATTCTGAAAATTGCCTACACAGAATAGCTTACAGTTCTAGGGCCTCACTTTTAATCAGGCTTTATAAAATTTCCTTAAGGTATCCATCTTTTCAATGATTTTTTCTTCATTTAAGACCACTCGC
This sequence comes from Nestor notabilis, assembly GCF_000696875.1. Classification (NCBI taxonomy): domain Eukaryota; kingdom Metazoa; phylum Chordata; class Aves; order Psittaciformes; family Psittacidae; genus Nestor; species Nestor notabilis. Next base: position 26,213 of record NW_009926647.1, read on the forward strand.
AGTAATATTCATTGAGAATAAGCCCAATTAAGTAACCTTAGCTCAAAAAATTAGACTAAAATCACTGTCTTTTTTTCTGTCTTTTTTTTTTTTTTTTTTTAAATTTTATAATATTCATCCAGATTTCTACCCTAGTGGAAGTAAGAAGGCGTGTGTTGTCAGGAAGTTCAGTAGCACATCAACATTAAAGCTGATTTATTCCGTAAGGATGTTTCTATTTTGAGACCTATGCAGACCCTCGACATTTCCTCTACTATGACAATGGTGTTTTGTAGATGAAAATAGGTTATCATTCAGCTGCTAGCTAAGGCATTTTTTAGCAGTATGAGCATAGCAGAGAAATCACTAAAAGCTGTTTGATTTGTTAGTCTGTACTAAACTGCATTCTCCTAACCTTGCTAATATTAGTATTTGAACTTTTCCAGGGTTGTCTCCCATCAGTAACATCTGTATAGGTGTACCTTACCTGAAGATTTTTTTTTTTGTGTGCAATGAATTCAACATCTTTTGAATAAAACATGTATGCTAAATAAATGAAGAAATGGTAAATAATACATATCTTGTTTTGTGATTCTACTCCCCAATTCCTACAAATGTAATTTAAAAAAAAATAAAATTCCAAGATGAGTTTGAGATTGAGACTTGAAGTATAACTGTACAACCAAAAGAACTAACAAATGTCTTCTAGATTGTCACTGACAATCTGTTAATAAGCAACAGAACAGTAACATTAAGAGAAGGGCAAAAAGCACTTTGGTTATTTAGACTCGAAGCTATCAGCATTTCATTATTCCAAGCACCAGGCATCATAGTCATTTTGTCATCAAAATTTATAAACTATTATGGAAAGAGGACTCTTGGCCCATGTTTTTCTTTACTCACATTTTAAAAGTAAAACCACTGTGACTTTTTTGGGGAGTATGTCGATTTTAAAGGAAGTTTCCTAAATAT
>NW_009926648.1:0-317 GCF_000696875.1 Nestor notabilis
TCACGGGCAAAGGGCACCGGCCGCTCGTCGGTACCGGTGGCACCGCAGCTGAGTCCTGGGCCCGGCTCCTTAGGGAGGTGGGGAGCATATGGGAGGTCGAGCGCGGCGGAGGAAGCCGGGTGCGTTCAGGCTGCAGGAAGGAAGGCGAGGGGGAGACCGTGCTACCTGAGAGGAGGGTGTGGTGAGGTGGGTCTGTCTCTGCTCCCGGGGAACGAGGGATGGGATAAGAGGAAACGGCCTCAAGCTGCCCCAGGGCAGGTTTAGCTGGAGCTGACGAACAATTCCTTGCCCAGGGGGAGCCCGGGCATTGGAACCGG
>NW_009926648.1:436-3145 GCF_000696875.1 Nestor notabilis
GCTTTTCCAGCCTGGTTGAGTCTATGATTCAACTGCTGTTGGGAGAGCATAGGTGCAGCCTGATTCTGGTAGGGCACGCACTGGGGTAAGATGAGAGGTGCCAGCCCCAGGTTACAAGACAGGAGATTCCCATCAGAGGTAGTGAGTGTGGGGCAGGGGCTTAGGGATCTCCTTACATGGAGTTATCCAAACTTCAGGAAGGGCAAGGCCCTGTTAAACAGTGTGGTCTGAGGTATCCTAGCTTTGTGAGCATGTTGGACCAGAGATGGTTCAAAATTGTGTGTTCTTTTTAAGGGAAGGAAGCTGTTGGCAATGCTTTTGAGAATCCAGGAATAAGGAGTGAGGGAGGATTTGGCACTGTCCTGCTGGAGTGGTTCTCTGAAGCAGTGGGTGGGTGGGTGCAGCAGACTGTCAGTTCATTGCTGTCTCCTAGAGACGTGCCTCTTTATAGTGAACAAATGTATTGGGAACAAGCTCTTGTGCATTCCAGTGAGGGGAAAAATGGGAAGGGTCATAATCTTTGGATGTTAAATGACACCTTCCACTAGACCAGGTTACTCCAAGCCCCGTCCAACCTGGCCTTAAGGAACTTCTTAATGTTCATGAAGAAGTATTTCCAGCCATGTTATTATATTTTGTGGGGCTTATAAACAGAGAGCTGCTGTAGGAAGTGCTGTAGAAGTGTTCTAGAACAAGCAGAGTGAGCCCTGCCATGCTGCTTCGTAGTCAGCTCTCTGAGCACAGCCTTTTGCCTAAAAACTTCTACTTGGGAAGGACTAAATAGAGTTAATGGAATGCTATTTTATACAAAGAGTTTTAGTGTGTCCTGGGCTCAGCTGTAACAGTTATTTTTCTGCTTCTCAGTAGCTGGTGCCGTGCTGTGGGTTTGGCTTTCAGCCTGGGAACAACGCTGATAACACCGATGGTTTTAGTTGTTGCTCAGTAATGTTTACTCTGACCAAGGACTTTCTCAGTCTCATGCTCTGCCAGCGAGGAGGGGAAGCCAGGAGGAAGCAGAGACAGGACACCTGACTCAAACTGGCCAAAGGGCTATTCCATACCACAGCACGTCATGCCCAGTATATAAACTGGGGGGAGTTACCTGGAAGGCCCAGATCTCTGCTCGGGTTGGGCTGGGTATCGGTCAGCGGGTGGTGAGCGGTTGTGTCCTTTTCCCTTGTTATTCCTCTTATCATTATTATTGGTAGCAGCAGTGGTTTGTATTATACCTTAGTTACTGGAGTGCTCTAATCTCAACCCATGGGAGTTACATTCTTTCCATTCTCCTCCCCATCCATTTGGGAGCGGGATGGGAAGAAAGGGGGGAGTGAGCAAGTGGCTGCGTGGTTCTGAGTTACAGGCTAGTCTTAAGCAACGCCATAGGGGATGGTTGAATGGGGAGATATCAACTACATTTAGCTTTTCAAAAGGCCTTGAGCAAGGTTTGCCACTTGAAGCTCTTAAATTAAGCTGACACAGGAGAAGAAAGTTGTTCCTGATTAAATAATCAGGATTCCTGTCTTCCTAAAAAGTAGGAAAGAGTAGATCAGCTGCACAGAGGGGAGTTTCTTGGTATTTTCCCTAGGGCCTGCATTTAACATGTCATAAACTCTCAGAAATAAACTGTGAGTGCTGAGATGATTCATTTTTCTTCAACCTGTTACGATAAAGACAAGTGCTCTCAGTGATGCTTTAAAGTCTTGATGCTAGTAGGCAGCTGAATGAAACAATAGCAGATAATATGCACTGTAGGGAAGTCCAAGGAGGTGTAGCATGGGGCAGAGATGATCAGAGCTGTATGGTTATAGCAGGTTGGATCTAAGGCAGAAGCTCTTCCCTGTGAGGGTGCTGAGGCGCTGGCACAGGGTGCCCAGAGAAGCTGTGGCTGCCCCATCCCTGGCAGTGTTCAAGGCCAGGTTGGACTCAGGGGCTTGGAGCAACCTGCTCTAGTGGAAGGTGTCCCTACCTGTGGCAGGGGGTTGGGACTGGATGAGCTTTAAGGTCCCTTCCAACCCAAACCAGGCTGGGATTCTGTGATTCTATGTATGCACACACGTGTATTTCAGTAGAGTGTATAGTGGTGGGGTTTGAAGTGAACAAACAGGAGTGGGACCTTTGGGCGATAATAAACATCGCTTAAGAAAAGTAGTTTCGTGCTCAGCAGGTTTTCCAAAAACGGAACAAACTAGGGCATTATTATTTGGCTGTGGAAGGCCGTGGTTTGTCCACATCTTCATCACTGGAGGCAGATTTGGTCTCTGATCTCAGAATTGGGTAAAGGAGAAGTTCAGGGGGTTCAGAGAAGGTAGATAAGGATACTGGAAGGTAGGGGCAAGTTCGGTTGTAAGAATGAAGATGTCTTGGGAAGAAATATCTGAATGGAATATGATAAAGGTCTGTAAAATTGCCCACGGAATGAGGGTAAATAGGGGAATGACTGATCACTGCTTCAGGATAACTCACTAGTGATTGCTGGATATTTAGAAGAACCTATTTATTTTGCTGTTCATGATCTTGCTGATCCAAATTGAAATGTGATCTGTTTGCTTCTGGTTAAAAGGCTGTTCAGACCTGTGCTAACATAAATGCTTTGAGTTCACCCCTTTTCTGTTAAATTTGTGTACACTTTTGTATGGATCTGACATTAACTTTTAGAATGAACAGAATAAGATGAAACAAACTCTTCAGTCAGGGCTGAGCTGTTCATCT
>NW_009926648.1:3176-5836 GCF_000696875.1 Nestor notabilis
GATTAGAGGTGGGTGCATTCAATTGCATTTTGTATAGTAAACACATCATTTCCTATTTTTAAAGGACTCTTTTTGCCTTCACAATGTTTGGGGACTTGTTTGAGGAGGATTTTTCCTTTATTTCCAACAATCATTGTGGAAAAGGGAAGAAATCAAAGCCCAGAGATTTCGAACCTCCAGCTCCCAGGGATTTCACCAACCTAAGTGGTATCAAAAACCAGGGTGGGACCTGCTACCTCAATTCCCTTCTGCAGACCCTGCTTTTCACGCCTGAATTCCGAGGTAATGTGTCCAAAATTGTCTTAAACTATGTTTGGAATTAATATTTTACAGTGGCTTGCATTTGTTTTTTAATTAAAGAAACACTGCAAACACAGATCAGGAACAGTTTACTTCAGTTCACTTCAAATAAGTGATTACAGCCTACTCAGAGCTGTAAAAATGGTATTGTCACTTCTGCACACAATGTAAGTATTTGTACCTCTCCCTACAGGTGGACAGTTACAACACGTGTAACTAAGAAAGGTTGTTGCTCTCTCTAAAGTGGTGTTCCTTTTTGTTAATGCAACCACTGATTCCTGAGAAAATACATTGCCATTAAACACCTTCACGCTTACTTCTACTTGATGGTTGTAGCTTGAATCAGTTGCAAAGTTGGATGATGTCCAGAAATGTTGTTTGATGTTTTCAGTTGCCAAAAGTGCTTGACAGTTCAAACACAATAAATCTTTAAAGAGGAGACGTTGTCTTTGTTTTAAATAGGCATTTTTCTTTCCAATTGCAGAAGCACTGTTCTCTCTAGGACCTGAAGAACTTGGGACTCTGGATGATAGCAGTAAACCAGATGCAAAGGTATTTAACTTCTTCTTGTCATTAGCCACTTCTAAATGTTGATGCATAGAATCCCAGCCAGGTTTGTGTTGAAGGGAGCTTAAAGCTCCTCCAGTCCCAACCCGTGCCGCGGGCAGGGACACCTTCCACCAGAGCAGGTTGCTCCAAGCCCCTGTGTCCAGCCTGGCCTTGAACACTGCCAGGGATGGGGCAGCCACAGCTTCTCTGGGCACCCTGTGCCAGCGCCTCAGCACCCTCACAGGGAAGAGCTTCTGCCCAAGAGCTCATCTCAATCTCCCCTCTGGCAGGTTCAAGCCATTGCCCTTGTCCTGTCCCTACAGGCCCTTGTCCAAAGCCCCTCTCCAGGTTTCCTGGAGCCCCTTTAGGCACTGGAGCTGCTCTAAGGTGTCCCCTTCAGGAGCCTTCTCTTCTCCAGCTGGCCCAGCCCAGCTCTCTCAGCCTGGCTCCATAGGAGATACTTGTCACCAGCTTAAATAAAAACCTAAATAAATGTGTGTAGCCCAGCTCTTAGCCATGCATAAGGTGGTACAGGACTGGAATTTAATTCCTGTTTCAAAAGTGCTCCCTAAAGTTTGATTACAGAATTCCATTCTTTAATCCTCAGGTTAAACTGATGCAACTGGTTGCTTGAAAAATGTATTTCTCTGCACGTCCAAGATAACTATAGGGAGCTGATCACTGTGACATTAGCTTGTGACATGAACTGTTCTCCTTCCTGTCTCGTGTGGTGTGTGTGTCCCACCAAGCCCCTCACTGACCAAGGAGTAGCATATGTTAAATCTATGTCGTCATGTCTTGCAGCTGAGTTCTTAGGGTTTCTGTTATTACAGATAGCACAGCAAGTTGTCCTTTTTTTGCTATGCTGATGGCTTAATTTAATCCTTACAGTTCTGCAAAACCCGTGTTCCATGACTCTATTTGGCTGAGTAAGGTGAAGCACTGGCTTCTTGGGAACAAGGTCTGATGTTTTGTTCTGAATTGAGTAACCTGTGTTATAAAAGCAATAGACAGTGGTGGTTTATTACATGTCTTGTATGGAATGCTTTTTCTCTTTATTGAAATGAAGGGTTTGAAGACTCTTTCTCATCTCTTGGCTATATTTTGGGTTTTATTTCTAGGTTCGAATAATTCCATTACAACTTCAACGGTTATTTGCTCAGCTTTTGCTCTTGGACCAGCAGGCTGCATCTACAACAGACCTTACTGAGAGCTTTGGGTGGAGCAGTCATGAGGTACAATCACCATCAGTGACACCAGCACTGAGAACTTCTCCTGAATTAAAAGATTTTTTTTTTAAGTCAAGTCTGACATTTAAGAAATATTTAAAAATACTTCAAGTTATGGAGGTAGCATTGACTTGGGTCAACTATTACTGTGTACTGTGTCCCACATGGGTGGTAACTGGAGTGAGAACAGCTCTGAGGAGAAGGACTTGGGGGTGCTGGGTGAGGAGAAGCTCCCCAGGACCCAGCTTCAGTGTGTGCTTGAGCCCAGAACCCCCCTGTGTGCTGGGCTACACCCCCAGAGCGTGAGCAGCAGCTCAGGGAGGGGATCCTGCCTCTCTGCTGTGCTCTGGGGAGACCTTAGAGCAGCTCCAGTGCCTAAAGGGGCTCCAGGAATCCTGGAGAGGGGCTTTTGACAAGGGCCTGTAGGGACAGGCCAAGGGGAATGGCTTTAACCTGCCAGAGAGGAGACTGTGATGGGCTCTGAGGCAGAAGCTCTTCCCTGTGAGGGTGCTGAGGCGCTGGCCCAGGGTGCCCAGAGAAGCTGTGGCTGCCCCATCCCTGGCAGTGTCCAAGGCCAGGTTG
>NW_009926648.1:5867-14766 GCF_000696875.1 Nestor notabilis
AACCTGGTCTAGTGGAAGGTGTCCCTGCCTGTGGCAGGGGTTGGAGCTGGAGCAGCTTTAAGCTCCCTTCCAACACAAACCATTCTATGAAGTACATACCACTTTACAGCAAGCAACAGAAGAAATTTGGTGTTAGATACAATTTCGGTAGCTTTTCCTTTGTTTTTTACAGGAATATTATTCAGCAGGGTTCTTGTCCTCAAATACTTGAGATTCTAACCTGAACTGAACTGTGTAACTTATCTTAGGGTTTAGTCTCGATGCACTCAAGTGAAAGTGTCCTTTGTGGGTTGTACTTTATGTACTTGTAGCAACTCAAAGAGCATAACCATATTAACAATAATAAAGGTAACAATTTGCTACTCAAGGAAGGAAAATGCATGGGTAGTCATTGTGGCAGTTGTCTTTGTCACACTTAACATATGGCAGCTTTAAGCAATAAATGAAACAGATGCCACTGTTGAAGTTGTTTGTGTTTGATCCTGCAGGAGATGAGGCAGCACGATGTGCAGGAATTGAATCGGATCCTCTTCAGTGCTTTGGAAACATCCCTTGTGGGGACTTCAGGTCATGATCTTATTAACCGGCTGTACCACGGGATTGTGGTCAACCAGATCGTGTGTAAAGAGTGCAAGAACATCAGTGAGAGACAGGTAAAGGCACACAATGCTCCAGGGGAGGTTTGTGTTCCGTCTCTTGAAGATCCTTTCAAAGTTCTTGGGTCTTTAAACCCCCAAAATCATGACATCTTTCTTGAGTGTCACTGGTGGCCTTGTGAACCTGGGTACTGTGTATTGGTTAAGGCACTGCACGCTTGAACACATGACAATTATGCATGACTTGAAGTGTTGGCTGGCATTTTCGAAGCCACCTACATCAATGTGTGACTCAGAGGTGAAAAAGCAAGTGGTGTTGCATCTTCTGAGTTTACAAGCATTGCCTTTAGTAGATGCAGTTAACAGAGAGCTGAACAGTGAGGTAACAACAGTAAAACATATCTTTTGTGCCTTCTGTAGTTGAAAAAAGGTGGGGTTCACCTTATTTTTCTGTTGTACTTCTGCATAGGAAGATTTCTTAGACCTGACTGTGGCCGTAAAAGGTGTTGCTGGCTTGGAGGAGGCCCTGTGGAACACATACGTAGAAGAAGAGCACTTTGAAAATGAGAACTTGTATCGATGTGGAGCCTGTGATAAACTTGTTGAAGCTTCCAAGGTAATGCACTGGTGATTCTCAGTGTTGAGTTTGCTAACAGGAATTCTGCTTCCGTTGCTGTGTCTGGCTTTGGGCATTGCTTTGGCCATTTCAGAGGACAGGCTAAAAGATCCGCTAGAGCATCAAGAGAAACTTAAACAGATCCATATAATGAAAACTGTGGACATTCTCCCACTTGGGTTCTTCATGATAGGGAAAAATAATGAACAACTGTTACTGTGCACAGGGAAATGGAATCTGTTGATCCAGCTGTTGCCTTGTTCCCCTGACACTAAACAGGTTCTTGCAGTGATAAAGTAATACTTTAGTAGGTGTTTTCAGTATCTTCTGTAGTGCTGGAGCCTTCAGGTGAGTAAGAATGTCTTGATGCAAGGAACCTTGCAGCTCGTCTAACGTGTAGGACACTGGGTATGTTTTCACGGTGTAGGCCTGTGCCACTCTCATCTGCCAGCTTACTTCTGGTATAATCACCACCACTTCATGTCCTTTCTCGCTGAGCTTTTCAACCAGTGGCCGCATGCTAAGCCAGTGACTTCCATCCATGGGCAATACCAGGAGTTTCCCTCCATCTGAGAGGCCAGGAAGGAGGAGGATGAAAATCCAGGCACAGCAAAGTTGCTGTGGTCAGAATAAGGACTGTGAAAGTCTTCTCCTTCAGGATGCAGCTTGAAGATGCTTTTGAAGGAAGCTGCTTTGTGATTCACTGTCTTTCACGTCTAGTGAATGATTTACTGCTTTCATCTGTGCTCAGCTATGGGTGACACCTATTGGGTTTGGGTAGTGTTTTCCTCATTACCTGTGAAGCCAAGTGCAGTGACCCTTTCATGTGCTGAATCGTCAAAGCTTGGTGTTCAGTGGAGAACTGCTGACATTAAGCTTGTGGTGTTTACTGGGACTGGTCCTCCAGGGCCAGGGAAGGGCAGCCCAGTGAGAGCTTTATGGGCCTTGTAGGTCTTTGAATTGCATTTACCCAGAAAAAGTGACATTTGGTTTTCTTCTGTGCTAGTTTTTCACGTCCTGTCCTTTTTTCCTATTATTCCCACTATTTTTTGTGAAGGGGAAGCAGGCACGGGCTATCAGTGCACTCTGTTGTCCATGTATTTTTCCCTCTTCACAAGAAGAAAGCTCTTTGCCCTGCTGCTGTGATCCTTCTGCAGCAGGATGAGTGCAATCCAAACCTTCAGCCCTCTTGATGCGGGAGTGGGCGCAAAGGCAAGCTGAGGGCAGGGGAAGTTAATCAGTCACTCATGGCTTGATTGTAAGGGCTTGGTTGAGTTAAACTTTGCTGGGTTCAAGGGAGTGCAGGCTAAGTTGCTTACCTCTCGCACGCGCTCATCCAGTGGGAGCTCTGAACTTGGATAAGAAGTCACATAGCTGGGGGATGCCAGGGTGTGAATGGACAGGGTCGTCAGAGAGGAGCTGTGCTGAAAGGCTGGAGCAGGAAGGAGGGATGTTGTGTCAGCATGACTGCTGCCTGTGGCTCTGCTGATGCAGTGCGTGTGATCACCTCAGGCTTGGGTGGTAGAGTCAACCCTGGCAGCAGTTGAGGTGGCAACTGGGTCATTCCAGGCTTGGTGGCAGCATTAGGAAGCCCAACAGTGTGCCCATCTGCCCACACCTAGCTTGTTCCAAAGGCAGAATGGCCCATACCAACCCACTCCATTCATCTTTCCCTTCAGTACTCTGTGGGTCTTTGGATGTTGTTCTTCACCCCTTTTTGTCTTGGCCTCTAGAGATATTAGTTTAAGAATCTCATGTTCCAGAGCTTGATTGGATTTCAATGGTACAGTCTGATTTTTCACTCTAAACTTGGAAGAACATGCAGAATCCTTTGTTGCCACTAAGCTCTGCAATGTAGTCTTCACAACTGATGCAAATGGAATACCTAATTCAAGGGGTTTCTGATCCATATGTGTATTCCTGGGAGGCTCTCTGTTCTGTTTGTGCAAGTGGCAAGTTGGATGGAGACATGGGAAAGGCTCAGAAGTGTGTTCATTGAATCCACACTTGCATTCAGAGGTGATAGAAGATGGCTGGTTTTATTCTACACCAGGATTCCTGATGTGCTCATGCCCCAAGTTGTTTGATCTTAATATTTTTCCATATTAAAAGGGATTATGTTGGCTTTCCTACCTTGAAGGTCCTCTTCTGTATAAATGAACTCTTAACACTTGCTTGGTTGCTCTTGTGGATGACTGTAGGGATGTTGTGGATCCAACCTGGCCTTGAACACTGCCAGGGATGGGGCAGCCACAGCTTCTCTGGGCACCCTGTGCCAGCGCCTCAGCACCCTCACAGGGAAGAGCTTCTGCCTCAGAGCTCATCTCAATCTCCCCTCTGGCAGGTTCAAGCCATTCCCCTTGGCCTGTCCCTACAGGCCCTTGTCCAAAGCCCTTCACAGGGAAGAACTTCTTCCTAAGATCTAATCTAAATCTTCCCTCTGCCAGGTGGTGGCAGGGGCTGGGAAGATGCTGTTTACTCTGACTTCACAAACTCAGGGGCTTGAGGCAGTTGCTTCTTAGGGAAGACTCAAGAAAATCCTCACACCAAAAACCTGGGGGTTATGGAAATTTTGTTAGTGAGTAGGATTTCAGCAACGTCCTCCTTCCTCTTCTGTAGCAGGATGAAGGATGGAAGTGGTGATCAACATTCAAGGGAAGTGTAGAGCTTGACAGAGGGGAAAGATCTGGATTGATTTTAGGATGTGTGGTTGGTAGGGAAATTGGAATAGGGAATCGAGAAGGCATTTTTAAACTGAATACACTTCCTGCTTGTGATGAAGCTTTGCTAAAGACTAGTTGAGCACAGCAAGGTGGATGCCTTCTTTTGTTCTAAGTGTGCTGACGGCGTGTTTCAACTGCTTTCCAGTCTGCTAAACTGCGCAAGCTGCCACCCTTCCTCACCATCTCCCTCCTGAGGTTTAACTTTGACTTTGAGAAGTGTGAGCGATACAAGGAGACGAGCTGCTACACGTTCCCCAGCCAGATAAACCTGAGGCCTTTCTGTGAGCAGGTTTGTACTGTCACACTTGTTGAAGTTTCTATATACTCAGCTGGGAACCAGTATCTCGAGGTCAAGTTCTCTTTCAGCTGGCATTTTGTGTTCGAGAAACTTTGTGGGCTTCTCCTCTGTCCTTAGTTCTAAATCTTTGGAATTCCAGTTTGTTTTCAAAAGGCCACTTTCTGATTGAGTGGGAAGTACCTTGGAGCTATGTGAGGGGAAAGGGTGTAATGATTACCTAGAGCTTAGTCTGACATTCCCTTGAAAGGAAGATTATCACCTGGAAATGAAAACCAGTTGCTTTTTGTTATTGTTTAATAACATCCTGGAGGAATTTAACTATATTTTAATATGGTTTCTGTGCTTGGAGTTAGCTAATTTTTCTGAAGGCTCTGTCTTTGCATCATATCTCTGTATTTTGATTATAAATAGAGCTACACTGTTGCTTGTTGACAGTTTTTGATCCCTAAAATACATAAAGAATGTCCTTAATGGAGGCACTGGTATTGAAAAAGGCATTTTCTCACGAGATATCTCTCATGAGATATTGCAGGGCAAGCTTGGAAAGTTCTCAGTGTTTGCATCTGAGGAAGGTCTTCCCCCCACCTCCATGTGCTTTGCATATATAAATGTGTTGCTTGTTTTTCTCTAGTCTGTTCCACAAAATAAGCCTGGTTTAGAACACACAGGTTGAGGTATTCCATTATTCACAGCAATATGTCCTTGTTTTAAACCTTGGATTTCCAATCTTGTTCAGAATCATGCTTAGAAGGTTGCTTAAAAAGCCTGTATCTTGGTCCATGGTTTGTGTCAGTCCATACTTGTGTACCCCAGTGCTGAAGAGCCATTTACATCTCTGCACATGCAAATGCACCTTGAGAAATACCTGAAGCGATGCTGATGGTGTAAAAGTGGCCTTGTGTGAAAGACTTACTGATGTGTTATTGTTACTGTTATTGTTTTTCTTTTTAAAGACTGAAATGGATGATTCAGAGTACATGTATGAGCTCTTCTCTGTTATTATACATAAAGGTGGCTGCTATGGAGGACACTATCATGTTTATGTGAGAGATGTGGATGAACTAGGAAACTGGCAGTTACAAGTAAGTCCTGGAGGGTTTTTTTCTACCTTGCTTGATATGTCTCATTTTTCAGAAAAGCATTAGGAGGTAATGGATGAAATGTACATCCAAATAATTAATATTTGAGTGAGGCATTTGGTCTCTTCCCTCATGGAGGAGGCTCATTTTCCACAGTGTACAATGTCTATCAAGAGTTTGTAGCAAACTGTAGCTTTCTGATTTGCTGAAGTGTCTCACATAGTAATCATAGGATCCCAGCCTGGTTTGTGTTGAAGGGAGCTTAAAGCGCCTCCGGCACCAACCCCTGCCACGGGCAGGGACACCTTCCACTAGAGCAGGTTGCTCCAAGCCCCTGTGTCCAACCTGGCCTTGAACACTGCCAGGGATGGGGCAGCCACAGCTCCTCTGGGCACCCTGTGCCAGCGCCTCAGCACCCTCACAGGGAAGAGCTTCTGCCTAAGAGCTCATCTCAATCTCCCCTCTGTCAGGTTCAAGCCATTCCCCTTGCCCTGTCACTCCAGTCCCTGATGAAGGTCCCTCTCTGCATCCTTGTAGCCCCCTTCAGACACTGGAAGCCGCTCTGAGGTCTCCACTCAGCTTCTCTTCTCCAGGCTCAACAGGCTCAACATTGGCTCAACAGCCCCAGTGTTCTCAGCCTGTCTCCATACAGGAGCTGCTCCAGCCCCTGATCATCCTCGTGGCCTCCTCTGGACTTGCTGCAACTACTCCATGTCCTTCTTATACTGAGGACACCAGCCCTGCACACAGGGATGCAAGTGGGGTCTTGTTCTCAAGCTCAGGTTTTCTTTCCCACATGAACTCCTATCTGTGCTCGAGACCAGCACAGTTATTGTAGTGGATGTCTCCAGATGGCTCTTTGTAAATACCACAAATGGCTTCTGTTGTTTAAGAGAATAAATATAGATTCTGAATGCCAGTATTCAGTCCATAGCAGGTGGCAGAGGCAGCTTATCACAACTTCTTCCCACTCTGAAATTGGGTCTGCCTTTAATACAGACCATAATCAAACCCCACTACTTGCATGTGAAACAACGGTATTTGTGAGTCCCTTCTTTTTCTTTTACAGGAAGAAGAGAATAAGGTGATTGAAGAAAAGGCTTCAAGAGATACTGAAAATGCCAAAGAAATAGAAAATCCATTGGCAGTCTTTAAAGGGATTTTGTCAGAGGTATGGTATGTAAAGAGTTTATTCCTTTGGTTTTGATATTGGGGAACCTAGGAGGTGGTGGTAGTGTATGCAGAAGTGGGCAGGCTTAAGTGTACAGAACTCTTCTGAACATTGTGAAGCATTTAAAACTTGTAACTTCACCTGCCTTAGTACTAATAAGTGGTTCTTCATGCACTAAAGGGCCCTTTTTGAGTATTTCTCAAGTGCTTACTTAAGCTGTAGCAAAAGGTGATGTGACATCGGCTTATTAACTAGCAGGAGTGATCGAAGCACTTCAGAATCAAGATCCCTTGGCTTTTGTAGCCTTTGTTATCCTCATTCCCAATTATTTTTTTGTAGGAAGAATCTAAACAACTTCCTGTGGATCAATTGGGGCAGAAATTACTGGAGAAAAAAGGGGTGTCCTGGAATAAGAAGTACCGGAAGCAGTACGGAGCGTTGCGAAAGGTAACGTGCACGTGTGTGAGTTTCTTTTGTGCTGTTAACATCACTTCCCATTTCTGTTCCTATTTGAGTAGTCAGTAGGAGGATAATTGCAAGTGCTGGTCCTTGGACTAACAAGGTAGAGCATGTGTAAGAGAGGCCCCTCTACTCTGCTCTGGTGAGACCCCACTCGCAGCACTGTGTACAGTTCTGGTGTCCTCAGCTTAAGAAGGACATGGAGCTGCTGGAGCAAGTCCAGAGGAGGCCACCAGGATGCTCAGGGGCTGGAGCAGCTCCTGTGTGGAGACAGGCTGAGAACACTGGGGCTGTTGAGCCTGGAGAAGAGAATCTGTGTGGAGACCTCAGAGCAGCTTCCAGTGTCTGAAGGGGGCTACAAGGGTGCTGGAGAGGGACCTTCATCAGGGGCTGGAGTGATAGGACAAGGGGTGATGGGTTCAAGCTGAACCAGGGGGAGTTCAGGTTGGATCTAAGGCAGAAGCTGTTCCCTGTGAGGGTGCTGAGGCGCTGGCACAGGGTGCCCAGAGAAGCTGTGGCTGCCCCATCCCTGGCAGTGTCCAAGGCCACGTTGGACACAGGGGTTTGCCTGCCTGTGGCAGGGCTTGGAACTGGAGAAGCTTTAAGGTCCCTTCCAACCCAGACCAGTCTGGGATTCCCTGAAATACATGTGGAAGCATCATAAACCCAAGTTTGAAGCAGTGGGGTTTGTGTCTCAATTTGAGGATGAATCAGGTGAAGTAGATAATGCAGGCTGTTTATATTGCAAACTGGGTTCCTTTTTCATCTTGTCTTTGCTTTTGTTTTAGTATTTGCAGAATCATCCTCAGATATTTCAGTTCAGTCCTGATGAAAACAAGGTTGGTCTGAAGGAAAAACACAAGCTCATGTTGAAATCAGATTTTCAAGGCCAAGATCTCCAAAGCCTTCCTCAGAAGAATGATGTCCAGTGGGATTCAGAAAAAACCCCTCCAAGGCTAAAGGACAGTTCTGCAGGTTGTCATTGGTTTGATCTGAATGATTCCAAAGTTCAGCCGATCAAGGAAAAGGATATTGAGAAACAATTTGAGGGGAAAGAGAGTGCCTACATGCTGTTTTATCGCAAATCTCAGTTAAAAAGACCACCTGAAGGTACACAGAGCTCATCTTGATATTCTGGGGGCTTCCTTCATTGGCATTTGTTTTCGGGAGGGCAAAGGCTGTTGGGCATTTCAGTGCTTTGCAAGAACTGAAGATACAGATTTCCTTCTAGTGAGCATTTGAAGAAAGGGTCAACTGAAGAATACAAGGTTACCTCCAAAGAGGTGGTGACCAATTAGTTGGCTGTAGCTGACTTTAAGCCAGGTTGGACGGGGCTTGGAGCAACCTGCTCTAGTGGAAGGTGTCCCTGCCCGTGGCAGGGGTTGGAACTGGAGGAGCTTTCAGGTCCCTTCCAACACAAACCATTCTAGGATTCTAACATCTCTTCCTTCATGAATCGGTTTCCCTTAAGGAAAAATTGCTGGGATGAAGTAAAAGCACTTGTTTTTATCATCTTGCAATTTAAAGTTCTCTCTTAGGAAAGGATGTGATGTTATTGCTCTGAATTATCAATGATTACCATATTATAATGTCTCATCTTGTTCAGTTGTTTGCCAAAACACATGTCAAGCAGCTGAGGTGAAACTAACCTATGGTGTTTGTTGCAGCTCGAGGAAATCCGAGGTACAAAATACCCACCCACCTTCTGAATGAAATGAATGCTGCTAATACTGAGCTGCAAAAGAAGAGGTATATTGATGTGACTGTACCAATCTCTTAACAGCATTCTTCATCTGCACATCTCCAAAGGGACTTAAATTGAATGAAACTCAGGATAGAGCCAGATGCAAGAGAGTAGTTTGAGATGAGCTCTGAGGCAGAAGCTCTTCCCTGTGAGGGTGCTGAGGTGCTGGCACAGGGTGCCCAGAGAAGCTGTGGCTGCCCCATCCCTGGCAGT
>NW_009926648.1:14797-20343 GCF_000696875.1 Nestor notabilis
GGGGTTGGGGCCGTCCGGTTGGGGGGGGGTTCCCCCCTGCCAATGGCAGGGGGTTGGAACTGGATAAGCTTCAAGGTCCCTTCCAACCCTAACCATGTTGGGATTCCACAAGGATATAGATGTAAAGAGGAGGACATGGCTGTGTCTGTCCTGAATCGGTGTCACTGCAGTTTTTCTGTCTCTGCCTTTCAACAGAGCACTGATCTGGAACACAGTCTGAAAAACCCTACAATCTCCACATCCCTGAAGATCAAGTTTGTCACTCTGTTTAGAAATGTTGACTAAGTTGTAGAACTACCCAGAACATACCATTAGAGTGCTTACGTGAAGGACGTCTGTGTATTACACATCGTGTTTGAACACCTCTTTGTGTACCTCTTGAAGAAGGGTAGAATGTGACAGTCGGTTTAGCCATGAGGGTATCAGTTCCAGGCCACAGAAGCATCTCTGAGAGAAGAGCCATTTGTTGGGGTTAAATTCCCTGCCTTACTCTTCTGTTCTTCTTCCAAAGAGCGGAATGTGACTCTGCCAACAACGGCATCGATTTACATCTCCACTTGAGCTCGTGTTATACATTTCACAACGGTGCTTTGCACCCTGCACTTACTTGGAAAGAGAGTGTTGTGGATTTGACTATTGACAGAAGGAAAACACTAGGAGATCTCCGGCAATCAGTATTCCAGGTATTTGCTGTATTAAATGAACTCAAATCCTTAGTTTTCGCTTGGGCCATGATTTTATCTCATTGGGAATTGAGAGACCTCACTTGGAGTATTGTGTACAGTTCTGGTGTCCTCAGTATAAGAAGGATGTGGAGCTGTTGGAGCACGTCCAGAGCAGGCCACAAGGGTGATCAGGGGCTGGAGCTGCTCCCGTGTGGAGACAGGCTGAGAACATTGGGGTGTTCAGCCTGGGGAAGAGAAGCTGAGTGAGACCTCAGAGCAGCTTCCAGTGTCTGAAGGGGGCTACAGGGATGCTGGAGAGGGACCTTCATCAGGGGCTGGAGTGATAGGACAAGGGGTGATGGGTTCAGGCTGAACCAGGGGAAGTTCAGGTTAGATCTAAGGCAGAAGCTGTTCCCTGTGAGGGTGCTGAGGCGCTGGCACAGGGTGCCCAGAGAAGCTGTGGCTGCCCCATCCCTGGCAGTGTTCAAGGCCAGGTTGGACACAGGGGCTTGGGGCAACCTGCTCTAGTGGAAGGTGGCCCTGCCTGTGGCAAGGGTTGGAAGTGGATGATGTTAAGGTCCTTTCCAACCCAAACCATTCTATGATTCAAAGTTTTTAATAGTAAAGGTAGTTTGAGGGGACTAAAAGCCCCTGTGGGTTTATGCAGATGGAAACATTGGTTTGAGGTGTGTTCTTGAAATGTTGAGGAAGGCATGAAATTCATGAAACTTTGACTATGTGGACTTTAAAGCTCTAATAATGATTTATATTTGGGCCACATGAGCATGAACTGACACTTTACATGCTTATTCTGGACATTTCAGGTTGACAGGTTTATCTTTGGCTTTTCAAGGAGCCAGCTGGCCTTAAGAGGAAGTAACCAAGAGTAGTTTAAGAAAACAGAAAATGAGTTAAAAGCAATATGTACCTATTGAATGTGGTGTCTTTGCATTTATTCTCTGGAATATGATAATTCATAAAATGCTTTTTCATAGATATCTCCATCAAAGCTAAGTTGGTGTCAGGAAGGACTGATTGCTTTCCTTGTACCTCCCAATCTGGTTAATGTCCACTTCAGACTTCACTTTGGTCTCTCTGGTGACAGGTCTGGAAGGCCAAGTCCTAAATGCTTGACTGTTTCCTGCATTCCTGGCCCAGTTGAGATAAATCTCTGTGACTTGTTACTCGTCACCCCGTGAGCTTGGTAGCCAGGCTGCAGCAGTGCTCAGTGGAGTAGTAATGCTGAGTGCTGTGAGTTACTGCTTGCTGCTGGTTTAAGTCTGTGACTGTTTTTATTCTTCCTAATTAGATGTTGGAATCTTGGGAAGGAGACATGATTCTCAGTATTGCCAAGCCTTTACCAGCAGGACTGCACCTTTACCAGATACTAAATGGTAAGACTACTACAGACAAGGCTCCCATGTTACTTACATGCTGTATTTCTGCAGACATTGAGCATTTCATGTGTAAAACAGCTTGGAGATGTGTATTAGTGGACACTGAGTCTACAAACTCTAACTTAGGTGCAAGTCCACTGCAGTTATATTATTTAGGACACTCTTGTTAGTGAAATGAAGGGGTTTGAGACTTGGTTGTATGTAGTCTTTGTTGTGAAGTACAGTAAGACTGCAGATCTTACGCAAGTTAAACATACTGGCTGACAAAAATAGCAGTTACGTATTTTGACCTTGATTTGCTTATGAATGTTTGCTTTCATAGTATTTACTTAGTAGGTATTTACCTAGTAGGTAAATACTCCACCTAGTAGGTGGAGAAGATTAAAGAGGAGCCAGGGTGACATCAAAGATAAGCGTAGGTTAGACTTAACTGAAGTAGCAATTCTGTAAAGGAACATGCTTACATGAAGAGTACATTATTGAGCAGTTAGGATTTTGAAAAGCACGAGTTCTGCCTCTGGTTTTGCACTGTTATGCAATTCCAAGGGTTTGTCTTCAAAAGCCATTTTAAGATTTCATAGTCTTTGTGGTCTGCTTCAGAAAATGAGGGTTCTGCCAGCACATAACCCACCTTCCCATGATGGACTTCAAAATATAGAAGCACTTAGAGCTGCTGTCAGTATTTCTCCATGTGCTAGTATGGTTCTTTAAATGACAACCTGAGTCTGACTTCACCTCTTTACTTGGTGAGAATGCTCTAGGGGTGTTTACCTGCTTGTGGAGCCCTTGCTACATGAATGAACTTTCACTTAGCCACCATAAATTCTGACCACACAAGCTTTTGTACTGAAAACACTTGAGCCAGAGTAGAATGTGCCACTATATTTCAGTTCACCAGCTGACCCTACTGGTCTGTTTTGTGGGGGGCAAGAACTTGATGATTTGCTTCTTTTTAGGAGATGAGCTGACATTGGATGGCATTGGGCTGGCTGATGGAGCAGATGTCTTTGTGTGGAATGGGAAAGAGGTAGAAGAACCAAATACCCCCTCTGCTTATCTGTTCTGAAGAGATAAGATGTAAATACCCACTGCCAGTTACATCAGAGGACGTTCTGAGAACATCTGGTGCCTCTTGGATGGAGATTAGTTGGATGGTTGATAGTAATGCAATAACAAAAACTTACGCCCTGTAGTGAATTCTTTACTATGGGGTGCTGAGGCGCTGGCACAGGGTGCCCAGAGAAGCTGTGGCTGCCCCATCCCTGGCAGTGTTCAAGGCCAGGTTGGACACAGGGGCTTGGAGCAACCTGCTCTGGTGAAAGGTGTCCCTGCCTGTGGCAGGGGTTGGAGCTGGAGGAGCTTTGAGGTCCCTTCCAACACAAACCAGGCTGGGATTCTGTTGTTTCACATATAAAATGAGACCTCTCAATGATTACTTCTGTATGATCTCTCTGAAATACTGCACTACTTTTCTAGGGTTGCAAATTCCTTTTAATAGTAAGGCTTCTGCTTGACTTTCAAATGCTTGTAATAGAGCATTTTATCCTATCTCTGTAAATGGGAGAAAAATGTTAGATCTAGTAAAATATTGGTTCTAGATCATGCTTTGCTGAGAAAGGTTGGACCAGATGATCCTTGAGGTCCCTTCCAGCCTGGTTTCTGTGATTCTAAAGTTCTGTGATGCTTTTAAAGGACTTCTGTTGTAGAAGTATGTGTTCTCTGTCTGTGTCCTCTTGCTGTCCAGTCTCTTCTGTGTAGTATTGATCCCCACAGCATGAGTCTTGCATTCCTTTCTTCAGGTTGGTGGCACGAAGGTGATGACCGGTCCTGATCATGAACCTGTGGTCATTAACGTTCTTCGTTTAGCGGAGTACAATGAGGGAGGGAAGGGTCAGCACTTCACAGAGTCACAGCACGTCTTTTCCTGCAGCACAAAACTGGGTGAGCTGCACAGAGCCTTAGCACCATCGGGAGGAATAATTCTAAAGAACCTCTCGGGACCAGAGAAAGAAGCTAAAAACTGGGAAGTCCTTCTGGAGGAAGACATGAACAAAACAGTGAGAAGTGTTGGTCTGACAGATGGATGCTCAGTACTCATCTTAGACAGCCATGACCAGAGGTAACCATTTGAATTGCATGTATGATTAAGGAAAACAGCAATTGTGGCAGAATCTGGTCAGTTCAAATGATGCCAGCCATGTGTATATTCTTTTACGTGTCACTTTGAGCTTTTTAGTTCAGGATACTGTACTCTTAAGTTTTGGAGATCAGGTACTTACCACCTCTTAACTATTTCTTTGCTGTTGAAGTGCAGATTCAGTCATATCCTTTGACTTACACTTGTAAAGGGGAAGACTTGGTGAGAACAACTTGTGTGCTGGCACATCTTGCCATAACCTGAATTCCTGAGGTTTGAACTGGGTGGTTGTCCAAGGGTCTTAGTGGGATGAGACAACAGAGCAGTATCAGAAGCAGCTTTGCTGAATCTCCAAGTTGAATCTAAAGATGCCCGGGCATCTGGTCTCCTTTCACTTCCCAGTGCATGATTCTTAGGTTAATTCCCATTGTCAGAGATGTGTGTATGTGCTTGCTACATAAATTCTGACTTTCTAGTTGGAACAGTACTGAACAATGGAGATTAAATCAAGCAGTGAGAGGTTGACCCTTCAGCTTTTGGAGCTGGGATGCAGAGGATCCAAGACTGGCTCTTTGAGCTGCTTTGGAAGTGATGGCACTGAAGCACACCCCTCCTGGCACCCTGGTTAGGTGACTTAGACTCTAAAGAACCTTCAGATATCAAGTTCCATTGAAAGCCACTTATCAGAACAGTGTTAGCTAGTTGAGTCAATCCAGCCCAGAGGTGCCTGGATGCTGCCTGAGGCCTCTGACTCCTACTCTGTGAATGCCATTGCTGTTACTGACTTGGGTTTATTTGGGAGCTTTGCTATTCAGTGATCTAGCCCAGAAAACAGGTGGATTTCCTATCTTTCGCCATCTTTGTCCTGCTCATGTTTTACAGCTTCGTGAACGTGTCAAGTGGCAATTTGACTGCTTTTACGTATGACATCAGCTGGCTCCAAGTGAAAAACTTCTGCAGAACAGGAGATGAAGAGAAACACGTTAAAATTACTGCCACTATAGAAACGGTAAGGAGGCACATTGGTCAGGGATGTAACAGGCTGTTTCCCAGGAAAACTTGGCCAGTGTATGTGGGCCAATTGAGGACGAGGGGATTTAATCTCAGGGCTGGGGTTTTTCTGTAACGAAAATCACAGAGTCAGCCAGGCTGGAAAAGACCTTTAAGCTCATCCAGTCCAACCATTCCCAGCCCTGCCAAGGCCACCACTAACCCCTGGCACTGAGGCCTCGGCTACCCGGGCTGTGAACACTCGCAGGGACAGTGACTCCAGCCCTGCCCTGGGCAGCCTGTTCCAATGCCTGAGCACCCTCTGGGCAAGGAATTGTTCCTCAGCTCCAGCTAAAC
>NW_009926648.1:20409-32331 GCF_000696875.1 Nestor notabilis
TGGGTGCATCCTCCTGGCAGGCAGTTGGAGAGAGTGATAAGTTCCCCCCTGAGCCTTCTCTTCTCCACACTAAACCCCCCAGGTCCCTCAGCCCTTCCCCATCACACTTGTGCTCCAGGCCCTGCACCAGCTCCGGTGCCCTTCTCTGGCCCCGCTCCAGCACCTCAATGTCTCTCTTGTAGTGAGGGGCCCAGAACTGACACAGGATTTGAGGTGCAATACTGTGCAGCTTGGAGTTACAGTTAGTGGGATACCTCACATGCTGTGTAATGGGACTGTAATGCAGGTAACTTAAACCAGTGCAGCTTCATAACTGGGTTTTAGTGAGAAACAACATTCTTTTTAGACTGTCCCATAAGTGTATGTTTGGCGAGGCTATGTCAGTAAAGCAAAAGAAGATAATAGAGGAGGAAGATACAGACTGAGAGCAGCCCTGATGAGAAGAACTTGGGGGTGTTGGGTGAGGAGAAGCTCCCCAGGACCCAGCTTCAGTGTGTGCTTGAGCCCAGAACCCCCCATGTGCTGGGCTGCACCCCCAGAGCATGAGCAGCAGGTCAGGGAGGGGATCCTGCCCCTCTGCTGTGCTCTGGGGAGACCCCCCCTGCAGCCCTGATCCAGCTCTGGGGAACAGCACAAGAAGGACGTGGAGCTGCTGGAGCGAGGCCAGCGGAGGCCTCGGAGCTGCCGCGAGGGCTGGAGCAGCTCTGCTCTGGAGCCAGGCTGAGAGAGCTGGGCTGGGGCAGCTGGAGAAGAGAAGGCTCCTGAAGGGGACACCTTAGAGCAGCTCCAGGGCCTAAAGGGGCTCCAGGAAACCTGGAGAGGGGCTTTGGACAAGGGATCTAGGGACTGGGCAAGGGGAATGGCTTTAAGCTGGAGAGAGTGTGTATAGTGTTAGGAATAAGAATATATCCAGGACTAATTTCAGTTGAAGGCTGCATTTTGTGGGCTGGCATGTGAACAGCAGGCGTGTTACTGGCACTGTGCATTAGAGGTGTTAATACTGCTTTCTTTTAGGTGATGGCAGATATAAAAATGAAAGCTATACAGGAGCTTCAGCTCGAGGAGGAGCTGGGTAAGTGCTTTTACATCTGATGATGTTAGAAAATTCATTGTGGTGAAGAGGTTTTGGGTTTATTTTTGGGGAAAAAAAAGTGTGTAAAGGTCTTAATTCATCTGATTCTGAATCCAATTGTTATTTTTCTTAGCTTCGAAAATATCAATGGGTGCAAGGCTTGATTAAATATGTTTTATGAAGCTCTTATTTTTCAGAAGCTCTTTTAATAGGAATAATTGTGTATCTTACCACAGTATTACACTGAATATTGACTACTCCCTTTTGTAACCTTATTCCTTTCTTTAAGACAATCTACTTTTCTTTCTTGAAAGTTGTTTTTGATGCCTTTACCTTTGGGAGCACTGGGTCAGTTTGTATTGAACAGCTTGTGGCTGACAGCAGCTTCAGAGAGAAAGAAACCTTCCCTGAAAGCATCACGACTAAGACTGTTCAAGCTGTATTTAGGAATCTCTCTCCAGTAGGACTTTTGATGTCATCCCTCCAGTGGGAGGCCTCAAAGATAACCCTGTTAATCCTAATATGTTATCTGTCGAAAGTTCTAAGCCATATTTCCTCCTTATTGAATTACTTATTATATCTCTCTCTTTCCTGCCCTTTTTGGTCCAGCAAATGCCAGCTGTCTGCGACCTGTCAGTGGAAACGGGAAACTTCTGTCTCCAGGTAAATTTAATCATTGTTCTGTAAAAAGTTCAATTGGGAAACTTGAAGCTTCCCTTTGTCCTTTCCTGTGCTCAGTACTTAAACTGGAGTCTCTAAGTGATCTGTTTTGGATCATATTTAATACATTTACAGAGCAACTTCCTAGATGTTCCAGGAAGCAGTCATTGTTCCCCATCTTCCTAACTTACATCTCCCGAAACAAAATGGACTATAAGTGTATCTGTCAAGAGTATTAATGCACAAGGCTGGGGTTTCAGAACAGCTTGAGCAGCAAACTTGAGTCCTGTGGTGATGGAGGGAGCACTTTTAGGTTTCTCTTTACTATGAGAAGGCAGTTTATTGCTGTGGAGTCTGGAACACGCTTAATAACATGTAATTGTTGGCTTTAACTCCTTAATATGGACATATAGGGAAGGCAGAGCCATATTCTTCTCAGAGGAGCACATGAAAAGGATCAGAGGCAGCAGACACAAGTTTCAGTGAGGGAAATTCCAGCTGGTATGGAGAGGAGAGAAGGGAATTTACTGGGAGGCATCAAACAATAGACAGGAAGTCCTGAGAGGCTGGTATATACCCATCCCTGGAGCTGTTCAGTTTGGCTGGGAAGAGCCCAGCGTCAACTGACCTGACTGCAGAGCAGGGGTTTGGACCACACAACCTGTAAAGATCCATTCCAACAGAAATGATTCTGTCAGCCCATATACAAGGAGTGGTGGGGAGAAACCTTTACACAGATGTTGCTTTGATCTCATCATTGGAGGCTTACAGATGTGATGTCAACACTGTGGAAGTGAAGCTCTCTAAATGACACTGAGCATTTTTATCTCGCTCTAAAGAGCAGCATAACAGAATGGGTGTTTTCAGGAAGCAGCAGATGCTGATGGTGTTCTCTGTGGTTTTGTCCTTCCTGAAGTGCCTGAGGATTATACTGTCAAGGAAGCAGAACTGAAGATGGGAAGCTTGCTTGGGCTGTGTCATGGGAAAGCTCCAACTTCCACTCAGGTATAGTAGTGGTGTGACTGAAAAGAGTCTTGTGCTGCTTCTCTGCTTTGTTTAGAGTTCCCAATGTTTCATATACTCCTCTTTTCACTCTCCTCATGGTTGAAAATGGCATAGAAACATGCTCAGTGGCACTAAGAATTAGACATTTCAACGTGAAGGCTCTCACCACTTAGCTGCAGAAGGCATGTATGTGACCAGTTAATATAGCTCATGTGGGTAATGGTAAATCACTTTATCATTCATCTCTTTGTGCTTGTCCATCTCGTGCTCTGCTGTGCATATAAAGAGCATAAAGGAAAAGGAGGATATTGCTCTTGATATCTACAGCTTGTAAATATGCAGGAGAAAAAGTAGATGTGTATTTCTAAAGATCAGAGTACATTTTCAGCAGATGTGCAGATGGTTAAGGAAGATCTCCTGATGGCCATAACTCAATTGCATGTGCTTCTCTGTACTGCTTACATTGTTTGCTTTAGCCCCAAGGAGTTTCAGTGCTGTTTGAGTGATGGCAGGAGTGCAGTAGCTGCTGTATGTGTGCAGTAGGGAGTGTTACTTCACAGTATTCCATACTTCAGTATGTGTTCTGATAGCTTGTACTTGTATTTTCAGCTCTTTTTGTACTTCATTGTTGGGAGCGACCAAACTGCAAGCCCTGAGATGGAGATAGTTGTGGAAGAGACCACCTCTGTCAAAGAGGTAAATCTCACTGCTTTGAAAAGCTTTTCTCATACCTGGCCCAGGTCTGCTTCTCCTGGAGAACTTTGCCTTATCCTCTGCATCACGTCAGGTTATCAAGAGACACTGAGGCAAAGGAAGTGTTTCAACGCCAAAAGGCCGTGATCTTTCACTAAGTAGTAAAGAGACCTCTTTGTTTTTTCCCCAGCTGCTCCGTGCATGGCACCCACTCCTTCTCTACACAGCAGTCCTCAGAATGATAACACACACGTGGCACAGCCTGCCACAGTTCTGTAGCTTATCAAACTCTGAGTGCACACAACTGGAGTGAAGGGAGTCGGGAGGAGCTGAGCAAAGAGGGAAGGAAGCAGTTCTCAGTACTACCAGTGCAGAGTTCTGGCACAGAGAGCTAATGTCGATGAGTAGTGACTGGGAGGTGCTGAGTTTGCACGCTTGCTTTTGAAAAGGTGCATCTTCCAACTCAGGGGCTGAATATGTTCAAGTAAAGCAACAAACTGACAGCACAAGGGGAATGGCTTTAAGGTCCCTTCAACCCAAACCAGGCTGGGATTCTGTGATAGTAATTTCTTGCCTGGAACCAATACTTGCAGGGTTTCATACATAGCTCAAGTAAAGCAGGTGTAATTGTATAGTTTTTAGGACTTGACCAGGAATCAGTTGCTTAGTCTCTTTTAGAGCATTCCTGTGTAGATTTGCTGAGAACTTGATTTCCCAACCTATGAATTAAGACAAATCTCACCGTATGTTTCTTTTATTTCAGTGTCTAAATTTAATGCTGGAAAAATCTGGATTATCAGGTCAGTTGTATTCTTGTTTAATGACTTTTTAAAAGGAATTCCCAGATTTCTAAGACAGCTTTTGCTACCGTGAAACTTGGATCAAACAAACTTACAACTTGGATGTGTCATTGTAATGTGAGGAGGGGAGAGAATTATCACTCTCAGTCTTGCTCTGATAAAAGCTGTGCAATTGCTCTTGAAAAGCAGTTCCAAGCTCTCTATTTAATCCAAATGTGGCAAAATCCACAGTTCCAAGACTATTGGCTTGGGAGCAGGTGGAGGCGTTTGGCTGTTCTGACAAGATTTTCTGCTCTAGTGGGAGCCACTGCACGAAATTAACTGTAAAAAAGCAACGTTTGGTTGCTTTGCAAACCCAAGTTATTCCACATGAGATCAGTTGGGCCATTATTTAGGAATCTGAGTGGTGGCAGTTACTTGGTTTAGTGGCAGTTACTTGTGGGAAGATTGAGATGAGCTCTGAGGCTCTTCCCTGTGAGGGTGCTGAGGCGCTGGCACAGGGTGCCCAGAGAAGCTGTGGCTGCCCCATCCCTGGCAGTGTTCAAGGCCAGGTTGGACACAGGGGCTTGGAGCAACCTGCTCTAGTGGAAGGTGTCCCTGCCCGGGGCAGGGGTTGGAACTGAATGAGCTTTAAGGTCCCTTCAACACAAACCAGGCTGGGATTGTTACTAAGCTTTTACATGACGATTATGGAGGAGACAGAGAGAGCACAAGCATGACACGTGAATTTCCTGGCTGATCATCTCTTTCCATTGATGCTGAGAGGGGGGAAGGAGAGAGGAGACTCAGAATGGCATTGCATTCCAGCTTCCATTCTGAATGCTCGTTGAATACTGAGTGTGTGTTACAGTGGCTCCAAAATCCATCAGAGTTCACCTGAAAGACATTACAATGAGAATACACATTGGGCAGCCCAACTGAAAATGAAACATTGTGCTCTTGTGTACATGTATGTATGAGCTGAAAAACTTCAAGCTGCCTTGAAATAAACTTCACCTTTTTCATTTCCCTGCAGTGGAGGGTTCCTGCCAAGAAATGGTGCTTCTGGGTTTAGTGCTGCATTTTCTGTGAGCAGTTTTGAACAGTTTATTTGTTCTTCCTGTCTCTGGTGCACTTTACGTATAGGTGCTAAATGTAAAGTATTGTAGTTTCTGGACTACACCATCCCTTTATGTCTCCTGGTAGGCAGTTGGAGAGGGGGAGTTGGATTTTCCTTACTGTGTAGTTTTCATTTTAGCAAGTCTGTCATTGATTTAAATGATGAATTGGCACGAGAATTCCTTCACTTCCCTCTTCAAACAGGGAAACTGTTGGGTAGGTGAGGAAGAGACATTTCTGCAAGTAAGAGAAGGCCATTTCCAAAGAGCAAAGCGTTGCTAGGGCCTGGGGAAGGACATGAAGGTGGTACTTCATTCAGAGTTGTGGTTCAAATACAAAGAAGCAAGAGAACCCCTTACCAGTGATGGAGAGGTCTGTAATGGTTTATTTGGAACCCCCATTCTAGGCTAATGCATTTCCCATCTGTATGTTTTTGGTAGGTGACAACTGGCACTTGAGAAGGATTGACTGGTGCTACGAAGCAGGGGAAGCATTGAGTCAGGAAGTAAGAGGATCCTCTTTTTGACTTGAATCATGCCATGGTTGGTTTACTCCCACTTTTCATTAGAGACTTTCCCTGGAGAGAGCTGCAGCGCCACAAACCCTTGGTGGCTCTTTGTGTGCTACAGCAGCACAGACACTGTTGTGTTCTCACAGCCCTTGTGAAGACACTGTTGGCATACCTGTGGCGCACGTGGAAATGTTCACCCCTTATGGTTAAGCCATATGCAGAGAGCTTTTTCTAAAGGCTTACTATGCATTAAAGGGATGTCTCCTGAGAAGCATGAGGTGTCAGTTGGTGAGATGTGGAGGTGCAAAGGAAATGCACAACTCGGTTGCTTTGGAAGGGCTCCTGCAGAGCAGACTCTTGTAGGGGCAACATTCTCTGCTGCTGCAAAGCTGCCTCTGAGTGATGGATGTTAAATCAATCTTTGTGCTCTTTGGGGGACCTTTGGCGTGCATGGCTTAAAACCCCCCCAACATCTGCTTTAAGAAGCAAAGCCCATGAACATGGAGACTTACAACTCTGTTGTGCTTTCTCTTCCTACAGAATGCCACTCTGAAGGAACTTAATGTTTGCAGAGGAGATACTTTGGTTATAACTGAAGGAAAGCTGCAACCAAAGGTAAAACCAGAGAGATTGTGTTCTTTAGTCTCTTGGCAGTGGTTGGAGACTGGAATATGACAGTTCTCTTTTGTCTTCTTGCATGTTTTTAAAACACCAGTTGAGGAATTCTGGTTGGCTATAATGAAGAATTGTTGTAGTTTTGCATCTCTGTTGTTTAAAATCAACTTCTACAAGATTCTGAGTCTCTATTTATTCAATTGCTGTAGTAAAAGCCTTGCCCATCGCAGGAGCTTTGCCTGGAGGATCTGTTAACAGACCTGGCCCTTAGTGCCATGGGTTAGTGGTGGTCTTGGCAGTCCTGGAGTAATGGTTGGATTTGATGATCTTAAAGGTCTTTTTGAGCCCAGTTGGTTCTGTGATTTCTGGCACGCCCAGTTCTTGTGAAGACACAACTCTTAGACTGCTGCCTCCTCCCAGAATGACAAACATTAAGTGTTTGCCTTCAGATTTAGCCTGAGGAAGTTGTTTGATACCACAGGGCCCTGCTGGGACACTCATGTCAGTGATGATTACACAAGTGGAAGGATTCTTTGCTAAGAAACTTAAAGCGGTATCATAGGACGGGTTGCTGGGGAAGGGATCTTTAAAGATCACCTAGTTCTGACCTTTCATAGGTGAGGTGGCTCAGTGTCCCATTACACCTCACCTCGAGCTGTTGTAGGGATAAGGCATCCACAGTTTTTTCTGGGCAGCCTGCTCCACTCTTATGTTCCTTCAGCCTGCTCTTATGTGCCACATGTCCCAGTCCCTCACCATCTCCAAGGGTCCGGGCTGGGCTCATACCGCACACATCAGTATCTTTCCTGGTTCTTAAGAGACCAGAAGGGGACAGAAGAATCCAGATGTAGTTGCTGAGTGGCACATAGTGCTGTGAGGGTGGTGAGGCACAGGAACAGGCTGCCCAGAGAAGTCATGGATTCCCCATTGCTGGAAGTGTTCAAGACCAGGTTGGGCTAGTTGAGCTAGCAGGGGAGCCCTGGCATGGTGTAGGTGTTCCAGGGCAGCCATGCTGGAGGTGGATCCACCTCCACGGGCTCTTCTTGGTCTTTAGGTGGATCCACATCCATGGGCTCCCCACTATCAGCCACATGGGCAGTGATGTCCACCTCCATGGGCTCCTGACTATCAGCCACATGACCACTGGTGTCCATCTGCATGGGCTCTTCTCAGTGTTTGGGTGGATCCACTGTCATGGATTCTTCTTGGTCATTGGCTGTATCCATCTCTATGGGCTCCATACCATAAGCCACTCAATCAATGCTGTCTCCCATCTGATAACCTCCTCCTTTTTGTGTGTAGTTCCTGGAGCCATCTCATGTTTCTCCACCCCAAAAGAGGGCTTAGATGAATCCAGCTTCCTCTGGCAAGGTCATATCTGTGTCCAGAGCTCCAGACAACAGTGTCACTCAGTTGGATCTGTAATGTGACAGCAGAGCCACGATGGCGTTGTGGGGCTGCAGGAGGATGGAGTGTTTGCACTCTTGTCCTCCTGCAAGGAGGAAGTGAGAGTTGGTTACAACAGCTCAGATGTGAACAAGTCTTCTCCTCCTTCCTGAGATGAAGGTGAAACTTTTCCTTGTCTGCACATGAGCTCCCTGGTACTTTCTGGTCACTTTTCAGGGCTTCCTGAAGATACCCATCTGGTGGAAGTCCTCAAGTCCTAAGAAGCACGGCGAGCCTGCACAAGACCAAGTGAATGGGCTGACTTGCCAGATGGATGCTTTGCAGGTGTCTCCTGCAGGAGGTGAGCTTCGTCACTGTTGGAAAGCAAGTGTATGGCCCGACTGTGATTGACCTGGGTCAAACCCAGCATTTTAATCCAGAGCCCTCAAATCCTTCTGAATGTAGCAGTGTCTGCACAAGTTCCAGCAAGTTTATGGTGAGAGGAGCCACCTCGGAGGCAGCTGCAGTTTTCACAAGACCTCCAGTGCTGGATGCTGGGGTTCTGATGGTTCTGATGTTCCTTAGCTACATTGAGGCAAGGGTAATTTTGAAGCAGGGGATCTTCTCTTATTGTAAGTAAAAGGGCTTCTCCATACCTGAAGGCAGTGGCAGTACGGTAAAGTATCTACTCCATGAGTACAGAGGTGATTGGCTTTAAGTGCCAGACTCCTGGTATCATATTTGATTCATTTCAGGCTGTGTTGCTTTTTGAGAAGCTGTGAAAGTAAATGTTACACAGCATAAAAGATCTTACATAGAGTATTTGAACCTGCTTTTCATGGAATCCCAGCCTGATTTGTGTTGGAAGGGAGCTTAAAGCTCCTCCAGCCCCAACCCCTGCCACGGCCAGGGACACCTTCCACTAGAGCAGGTTGCTCCAAGCCCCTGTGTCCAACCTGGCCTTGAACACTGCCAGGGATGGGGCAGCCACAGCTTCTCTGGGCACCCTGTGCCAGCGCCTCAGCACCCTCACAGGGAACAGCTTCTGCCTAATGTCTAATGTACATCTCCCCTTCTTTTGAAATCCAACCCAAAAAGCAGCTAAGGCAGGAATACTGAGGGAGGGTTGAGAAAGAAGAGGAAAATTAATTGGGGACAACAGTGGAAAATAGGAAACAACCCAATTTTCTACAGGAAAGGTAATATTCTTCCTGTGCTGGTGAGTTGTTCTGCAGAGCAGGACCCTGCTTCTTTGGGAAGGTCTCTTTGCATTTGTATCCTTTTCTGTCTGACTTTCTCAGTTTGACTTTACCCCTAATGATTTCAGTAGCACAGGTAAGAGCAGCTGGAACTTTCCTTGCACCATGCTCTACATTTCAGAGTCATAACCAATGAATTGATGCCATTTAGAAATGGAATTGGCTCTGGATTTCAGATTTGCCCTATAGGATCAGTTGGAACTCTTCCTGTCTGGCAACTAAAAAGCATGTATTTATCAACTGTGTATTAGGTATTTCTAACTGATCTCCAAAAACAAATGAGGTCATTTCCCTTCTGTAAGTGAAATCTCATTTTGAAGGTAGTTACGTCATAGGATGCTAAACAAAGTCTTCTGTTTGTTTCTTCCTCTCCTTCCCATCTAAAGATTCACCAGAACACATCCACACAGACATGGATCTTTGCTATGCTGGCAGTATAGAAATAACAGGAGAAGCTTCTTTGGAAGATCTGAAGATGCAGGTTAGATGTTCTCCTGTCTTGGAAACTTCCAGCAACACTGGGATTAATTGAGCTCTATTAATACCTATTTCTATTTCCTTTTCCTTTGTCTCCAGTATGTTCTGATATGGCATTTGCTTATATGCCATGTTCAGTGGTAAGTACCAAGAGGCAATTGGAGCATGTAGCTCAGATACTTCCTTAGTGCATCCCCTGCAGCTGCCATTCTACCTCTCATGTGTCCTGACCTCAGAAGCCTTGTTGCACTTCGTCTGGAACTTGGCTTGAGCCCTACCTTTATTTCACAGTGTAAAATTCCTCCAGGAGAAGCACACACATACAAGCACATCCTAAAAAGCCACTTTTCATTCCACGTTGTTCCTGTTAGTAGTTTGTTCCACCTTTTTTTTTATTTTTGTGGTTTGTATGTTGGATCTAATGGAGAAAGAATTGCTTTTGATGCACAAAAGGTTGTGTTTGTCTTTCAGGAAGGCCAGAAACTGAGGTGCCTTTTTATGCCTTTTTTAACCATAAAAGTGTAATTTTAATACATTGCAAAACCCCCCAAAACCTCAACCGAAAAACCCAGTCCCAAACCCACCAAAGATGCAAACCAATCCTATCATAAAGCTTTTTATTGTGTAGCAAGTTAGTGGTTCTAGTTAAGTTACATGGGGAAGGATCTCTCACCTGATTCTTGTCCATAGCAACACTCACTCAGCTTGGGTTTCAGTCTCTGCCAAACTACTGCTGTGAAAAACTTGACCATTTACTTACATCCTGTGAACAAGGAGAATTGTCTTGGCATGAAAAGAGTATTGTGTCCTTGGTAAGGTCTTGGAGGAGCTTGCTCAGTGCTAGGCTGGAGATTGGGGCAGTGATTCTGTCAGTCTCATTCCCTCACACTTGTGCAAATTTGGGTTCCAAAGAGAAATGTGATCCATTTTAGAAGTGTAAGTTCAAGTGGGAAGTGTTGGGAGGGAGTGAAGTCCAACTTGCTTGGAGGTTGAAAAGTCACTATGTCAATCATAGCCACTATCTGCAAGTCACAAGCAATAGCTGGTGTGGAATAACTAAATACTTTGCGCTGATCCTGATAGCTTCAGTCTTGCATTGAGAATTCATCAGGGGGGTTCTGTTCTTTTCCATGGAGACTGGCTCCTGAAACTATGGAAGTGTTTCTTTTCCAGGCTCTGACCTTACCATGCTGCCAGGAGCAGGTTGTCCCCCTGCCCTCGTTCCTCAGAGCATGGACAGTGGACAGCAAGCGCCCAGGCAAGCTTTTACGAAGCAACAAGCAGCAACTGAAGTAGGTTTCTTGCTGAAGGCACAAGCAGCAGTAGGACAAGCTGACTGTTGGCTGGGTTGGGGAGGGATGGATTGGTGGAGAAAGAAATGGGCTCAGTCAAACAGAACCAGAAATGAGTTCGCTAGTTACTTCTATTTTGCACTGAGCACACTATTTAACTCAAGAGCTGTGGAAGGAGATGGTGTGAGCATGAGATCATAGAATCCCAGGCTGGTTTGGGTGAGGAAGAACCTTAAGAACATCCAGTTCCAACCCCCGCTTTATATCATCTTTGTTTTGCTTTCAGTGACTATAGGCTGGGTGCCAGAGTGGAAATCTGCATAGAACCTTTGCAAAAAGAAGAGAATTTGGGGTAAGATCTTCAGATACTTCTTTCTTACAGCAACACATTTGAGGTGAGACTTAACTGAGCAGCTTTGCTCTTAAACGCTGCCTCAGGCTGAGATAAGACTTTAGAGCTTGTTTTCTGCTTCCCGTAACCAAAACTAAGGGAGGGCAGAAGGGAGTGAAAACTGGGAGTTGTGGATTCTGAAGGCATGACTTGCTGGAATGGTCTGTTTCTCCTTTCTGATGACAGCCCACATGAGCTGCTGCTTCGAGTCCAGATGGGAATACCAGGAGAGAGGGACTACTATGACTCCACGGATTTGGTGTGGGATATCTCCAAGGAATGCACAGCCTGGGCACTGAGGCAGAGAGTGGCTGCTCACTATTGTCTCCCTGTAGAGAAAATTGAAATAGCCAAATACTTCCCTGAAAGATTTGAGTGGCTGCCAATATCCAGCTGGGTAAGACCTGGAATGACAGAATCCAACAGTGGCATGGGTGGGAGAAGAATGTGTTGGCTTGTGCTGCAGTTCTTGAGCTAACGTGTTAAAGCAGATTTCTGACGTAGGAATCTTCTGCTTTGATTTTTCTTCAGACACAGCAAATCTCAAAGAGGAAAAAGAAGAAAAAGCGGGAGAGTTTACAGGCAGCACCTTACCACCTGAAGGATGGAGATTTCATTGGGGTGAAGGTAAATGAACCTGTCGTGGTTTAAGCCCAGCCGGCA
>NW_009926649.1:0-242 GCF_000696875.1 Nestor notabilis
GCAATGACCCCGCGGCACAGCGCTGCTCTGCGCTAGCGTCCTGCTTCACAGCCTCCTTCCTCGTGGATCATTCTTCCATCGGCACACATACACTCTTTGCGCTTAACACGGGTGCCTCTCCCTTCCCAGGGGCTGGACAGGCGTGGTGGCTTAACCCCAGCAGAAAACAGGACAGCAGGGTACCTCACTGGAGGGTGATGGCAGTGGCAGGGGGGGTTTTTTTCTTCACAAACCCCGTCAAA
>NW_009926649.1:273-86640 GCF_000696875.1 Nestor notabilis
CCCCAACCAAGGTCACAGCCACTTTGTCACCAGTCTGGAGAAAAGAAAGCTCAGGGGGGACCTTATCGCTCTCTACAACTACCTGAAAGGAGGTTGTAGTGAGGTGGGGGTCAGTCTCTTCTCCCAAGTAACAAGTGATAGGACAAGGAGTAACAGCCCCGAGTTGCATCAGGGGAGGTTTAGATTGGATATTAGGAGAAATTTCTTCCCAGAAAACGTAACCAGGCATTGGAACAGGCTACCCAGCGCAGTGGTGGAATCACTGTCCCTGGAAGTGTTCAAAAACCATGTAGATGAAGCCCTCAGAGGTACAGTTTAGTGATGGTCTTGGCAGTCCTGTGGTGATAGCTGGACTTGATGATCTTAAAGGTCTTTTCCAACCTAGTTGATTCTATGATTCTGTGGCGTCAGTAAAGCCAGGATTTTATTTCATGCTGGTAAATATTTCTTATCCTACATGTAAGTCCAGAAAATCTTGGAAAAATGTTTTCCCAGTAGTAGGAAGAGCAGCCCCTCTGGACTCAGTGGAGTTTCCCATGGTAGTTCACTAGCAACAAACTCTTCACATCTATGGTGTGGGAGCAAATTTGCTTCATTTTGTTACTGTTCAAGCTTAGTGCATAAAGCAGCAAATTACTCCTCCACTACTCAGTGTAGTAGGACTAGACTAAGTCAAACAAGATATGACCTCTGCTTTATAAACAAATTACAAGGTAATAAGCTATGAACACCAAATAAATATTTATGTGCTTGATTAAGGCATGGAGTAGTCAGTTTTGTGCCAAAAGCATCCATGGACTTCATAACCAGCAACCAGAAAGCATTTCTAAGTTAGATTTTTGTTTAACCACAATCCGAAATATCTGAGTATAAATATGCTTTACTTCTTGACTTACTCCTTAGAGCATTTGTCTGGTTTATTTTTTGTTGTTTTTTTCCTCTTTCTTTTGGTTAATTTAGCAACTAGTGATCACTGTCTACATGAGGGACAAGTCCAACCAGCAGCTGCAGAATTCATTCCACATCAGTTACTCAAACCTGTAAGAGACTAAATTTGGGCAGTTTAGTGGGAAACTTATAGCAAGCAGACAGGAGATTCTTGATTGGCTGATCAAAGCCTGTGCATGCAGATACAGTTTGCCGTCATTGCTAATCCTGTTCTTGATTTTAAACCTAACCCCAGAGTTAATTTTAGTCTTATGTGAACCCTTTCCAGAAGATCAATGGCATGACAAAATCTGGAAGTGATAAATAACCAAAAGCACCAGATATGGTAACTCTGCTGTGGTAAAGATGTACAGATGTAACATAACTTTTCAGTTTCCTCTCTGTAGGCTGTAAAGTAGAAGAGAGACTCTGGACAGCTATTTTATGCTTGAAATTAATGTGTACCTGGAATCATTTGTACTTCAAAGATAAATTATTTATTTTGCCATAAAATTAAGCTTAATGACGAATCTAAATACTGGCTGGAAAATGGTAACCCTCAGATAGTGTTTGCGTGTACACGCAGGCTGTATGTGTGCAAGGCCACATACAGCATGCATCTGCCTGTGTGCATGCACATCTGCGCTCACACGTGCATGCGAACATGCTCATGTCATTGAAGCAGCTGCTCTGTTGAAGCCAATGCTGTTATTCTAACAAGTAAGGAAGGATTTTTAAGGCTTCTAGAAGGTGATAGCATGCAAAACAGCCCTGCATGCACTTACACCCACATGTGTCAGCTCCTACACTGCTATCCTGCTGACTAAGAGCTGCATCCTTATTGCAGACAAATCACTACTGATCGTCCCTTCAGGTAAATATGGGCAAGGGAAGAAGGAAGTGGCATTCTGTGTTTTGTTGGAATTGTTTTATGAGGAAACCAATTACATGGAACTAGAGAATCAGTGGGTCCCATATTACACCAGAAAGAGTAACACAACACACATCAGTAGCTTAAGCCTTATCATGAAGGGTTTTGAAGACCTCCAAGAACCTCTTGCATGAGCATGATCCAGATTTTATGGGTGAGGAAGCTGAGATAGAGAGAGGTGAATTCACACGCCTAAGGCCATAGAATCACAGAATCACAGAATAGTTAGGGTTGGAAAGGACTTTAAGATCATCTAGTTCCAAGCCCCCTGCCATGGGCAGGGACACCACACACTAAACCATGTGGGCAGGTGAATGGCAGCAGTAGGAACAAAATCCAAGTTGACTGTGTCCCTGTCCACTCTTAGATGCTGTAACATAAGAAATGCAGTGGTAAACAATGACCCAGCTGACAACTTTCATGAGGGACATTAATCTCTACAATAAATCTATCAAACACATGCATACATTTTCATCATGAGTATCCCAGAAATAGCAGCTCTGCAGAAAAAGATTCTTTTTTTATGCCTCCACTACAGAACTGCAAGATAAATTATCCACTGATTTCCCTCTTCAGCAAAATGCTTAAGTGCACACTTATCTATAATGATAACACTTACATGTTTTGCTGAATCCAAAGCCTCAGTACTAAGGTTCAGAGGACCATGACTAGTAGACATTCAAGAATTCAGCTCCTGCACAAGCATGTAGAAATGAGACATTTTCAAAGGTTTTCAATGCTCAGCACATTGCAGCAAAGATTTGCAGGCAAGTCTGATGTGTAGATCTCATATAGAATCATAGAATCAATTAGGTTAGAAAAGACTTTTAATATCATCAAGTCCAACTATTCCCCCAGCACTGCCAAGTCCACCACTAAACTGTCACTTCGGGCCTCATCTACGTGGTGTATGAACACTTCCAGTGATGGTGACTCCACCACTGCCCTGGGCAGCCTGTTCCCTCACAAGACCTTGCCCACCCCCAGCCTGCTGGTGAGGGAGGATGTTGGAGAAGCAGCCTTGATGCTGTGGAGCCCTGCTCAGCAGTAGCCAAAGCCTGGTGTGCTATCAACACCTTCCTAGCTACTGATACCCAGCATGGTGAGGGCTGTTGTGGGGAAGGTTAACTCCATCCCAGCCAGAGCCAACAGAGGGACAAAATAAGCACACTTGTGATTGAACCTTCACAGTTGTCTCCTGGACAGATACTGACTTTTGCAGTGTAAGGTTTTTTAAAAGGTCTCCAGATGTTTGGAATTAATAAGTGCTAATTCTTTCAAACAAACTTCCAAATCATTATGTTTTATGTACAAACTTCCTGTGTCTTCCCCCCTCTTGCTTCTTTGTCTTCTGGGGAAAAGCTAGCCAGAAGTACTACATGGCAATATGTTTGAGTGTTGTACATGAGAGATGACTTTGGAAACAGATGATGTAGTGAGCTGCATCCCATATGTTGCAAGCAAACCTAACTTCAGTTTGACCTCCTGATTACTTCCTTGGTCCTTATAGCAGCTGGTGCAGAATAAGCGAACAGACTGCAGATAATATTGATGTGTTCAGACACCAATGCACATAGGATTTCTGGATATGTATTTGCCCCTATTTTGTTTATTGCTCTCTTGATATATTAGTAACAAATTAAGCTTTTTTTTTCTCTTTGTCTCCTGACTTTGCAAAAGGATGAACTACCTCCAGGTCCTCTTACTCTAAAGGATGCATGAAAGCTGATTAATACGGGTGGCCTGTGCTATAGGATTTGGGGGAGGGGGGTGTGGGGTGGGTGGTATTTACCACTGTAGAGTAGAATTTGCAGTCCTGTCTCAGGCTTCCTGTGCAGTACCTGGGGGATGTAGGCACCTCCAGAAAGATTCTGTCACAGCCCGTGCAATCTTACTGCCACCTGGAAGGCTTATGCAAAGTAATGGACTTTCTGACTTCTTTCAGTGCTAAATAGCTTTCACTCTCAAAAAAATAAAGAAAGAACATTGTAGGAGTTATCTGCATCCTCCTGCATTACAGAACTGGTTTAAAAGTCAGCCCAGAATGTGCAAGATCCAGGTTTGACTCCAAAGACAGTGAGGTAACCCACCAACTCACCTTCTCACCAGGGGAGGAGTTCTGTTCCCCTCCTCACTCCAGCTCCTGTTCCCATGCAGCAGCAGTGTCACGTGTAAACAGAAATGACCTGCAATTACCTTTGTTGATCCAAGAATATGGACTGGCTGCATGTCTTCCACATGTTGAGCTCCTCATCCCTAGCATAGGGGGTGGAGTTTTTTTGTTTTTTAAGTGCTGCAATGCCTATTTCGCAGGACAAATTTACTGGGTTAAATCTCTCCATCAGGCTAAGACATAAACAAAACACTAAGCTGTGCTGGTCATAAGAGGTGTGTATGGGGTTTGTATGACGCCCTCCACCAATTAGTCAGCTGTTGAACAGGGCTGTAGTGTCAGCAACTTCGAACATTAGCAATTACATTTTTGCTGAAGGAATATTGCCAGCACTTAGAAAGAGTGCTTATCAATGAAGTGACTGAAAAGCAGTTGTGGCTTTGAAAGTTAATGTGGGTGTTTGTCCTTCACCAAGCATTTGACACATCTTGACTCAGCATGGCATTATTTTGGGCTTGCACTGCTTAAACACGGTACTGTACACTGGTTCTCTGATAATACTTGCATTTAGCTTTGTGTGACAAGTTCAGGAAATTCAGGAATAGATTTCAACTGTGTGTCCTATGAAGAATGTCCTTTTATATTTCACAGTGTTAGGCTAGGCTATATACTTGTAACAGCACAGTCTGGCCTGTGATGTCAAAGTGATGCAGCTATTCCCTACACTTGGTGCTAGCATTTGACTCAGCAGTTCAGTTTTGGTTCCAAACTTGTACAAGTGTCATTTCCTTTTAACTTCTTGGCTCAATTAGTGGAGAAGGGTGGAGAGGTTTTGGCTTCTTTGCCATTGTTTGGGCACGTTCAAGTTGATAAAGATCAGTTCTGCTGGGCAAGCTATCAATAGCTCACGTGCTAAAGCCTGAGAATATTGAGCAACTTTTTCCAGACTTTCCCTGCGTTTCAGTCAGTTAAAAGACTATACATAAAAACCTAAATTGCACATGCAAAGGGGAAAGTTTCTTTGATGAAAGCCAGGAATTTAGATCAAAACACAGTTTATTTTCCCAAGGTTGACAGTGAAATGATAGAAAAAAAATGCTGTTTTATTAAGACCAGAAATCCATTTCTTGATCTTAAAAGACTGTTTTTTTGCGAGGGTGGGAAGCTGTGCTGTAATGACAAGATCAGAGAATTATTTTCTTTCCTTTTTTTTTTCTTTTCTTTTTGTGTAGAAACACTTCATAGAAAGAGAAAACCAACAGCAAATTAATATATAAGAAGCCTGGTACAGTATACAGTCAGTCAAATGTAGACACTCCAGATCTTAATCTAAATCCTGTGGGCTCCACCCATACAAGTGATCCATTTATTTCAGCCATATAATTCTTAATGTAAGCAGACTTTAGCCCCTACTCACTAATAGGAATGTTCTGTTTCTGGCAAGAGAAAAGAAATAGTGGACCCCAAATGGGAAAGCAGAGTACTACTGTGCCATTAATGAAACATTCACCTTGATGTTTGTGACCTTCTGCGTGCTTTAGGGATTAATAAGCGCACAGGCTATTTGACTTCAAGGTAATCTAGAGGGGATCCATTACTTAATCTGTTTTCTAAGCAAGCCTATTTTGGACACTGAGTTTTCATTCTGGGCACTATTTTAATTTAATAGCGGTGGCAAGCATAAGCTGTCTTTTATCAGGCTTCTTTATGACCCCTTGTTGTGAAAGACTTTCAGAAAGGCCAGCGCAGGGACAGTCCCTTTTGCTGGTGGGTGATTACAGCACCTGTCAGAGCCCAGCCGTAAGTATTCAAGGAAGTCCTAGAGATAGGGTCCGATTTCTTTAACAGTGTCTCCAAATATACATTTAAGAGGCTTCCTCCTGTCTTGAAATTTAAGACCCTAAATAGCCAGTGGAAAAAAGCACAGACTTTGTAACCTCAGACTTTGTGCTCGCCTGGTTTATTTTTATTTTATAAGTGATGCTGTGTTGACTTTTTTCTTCCAAGTCTGTAACTTTTCAGACAGAAATATAATTGCTGACAGCTATGCTGCTGCAGCCTGGTAGTATTTTTTCAAGAAAGAGTTAAGGACATATATGATGTAAGGAAGTGCTGTTCCAGCTTCAGCTTTGGCCAACAGATGGTGAAACAAACATGATCAGCAGACAAGCAAGATGATAGCAGCAAGGAAAATATGAGTAATAGTAAGAAAACACAAATATTGAGTTCATTACTCTCAGAGAACCTAATTCAGCAAAATATTCAAGCACGAGTTTCAGATTCATTGACTTGAAATGCATTTGCTGGGTTAGCTTTAAACAGACGTTATCTGTTTGTGTCCTTAATGTCAAATGCAAGAACTGACATAAAACATTGTCAGTAACTTTTCTGTAATTTTGAGAAAGCTGTTGCATGAAATGGTTAATGTGATTGCCAACAAAAAGCAGTTAGGTAGCAATATGGTCTGCCTGTCTGCCTGCCTGCCTGCATTGTTTGTCTCAAGAATACCAGAGCACCCTCCTTGCCAGCCAGCTCCTCCGTAGCCCAGAGCCTAGGTAAGAAGATTTCACAACCAGGTAACCTAAATATACAGAAGTAGTCAGAATTAACTGATGTTCTAATGAATTTCTGAGTCCAGGGTGGAGTCTTGGCTTGGTTGGATTAATGTGTAGTTTTGCCACAGGCTTAATCTCAGTCAAGCTGTAGCCCTATACACATATGCTCACACGTGCGTATATCTATGTACACAAATGTATGAATAACACATTTTTGCAATGGTATTGAGAAGACCTTTTAAAGCAGATGTCTGATTATATAAATATAAATTATAAATATAGTCAGACATCTGTTTAAAAATTATAAATACATTCAGACATCTGTTTTAAGAATGTCTTTCCAATATTTTTGCAAACATAACTAAGCAACAGAAGCAATTGAGGGGGGGATGCAGTCATGACATGGGTGGGGGATGAGGAGGGGCTGCCTAGACATTCAGCTGTTCTGCTTGCCCATGACCATATGAAGCGAGTGGTGGCCCAAAAGCCCCTTCTGCAACCCCCCAGGGTAGTATGACAGAGCGTCTCATTCAGCAAGCCCAGGCTGCCAAAATAAGATCCTGACACAGACAGCACCCTCTGTAAGGACATTACAAATAGTAGAACACATCCCTGGTACATTAAGTGTCTTTGAATCTTTACACAGAGGAAGTACTGCAAAGAGTTGTTAAGTTTAACAAGGTGGTAAAGCAAGTCTGTGACACAGCCAGAAGCACAGGATGTATGTGTTGATGCTGAGCTCTATGCTGTAGTCACGTGCCCCCCTTACGAGGTCTTTATCAGCAAGTGGTGGCTCTGCTAACAGTTTCCATACTTCTTTGCAGATGTATTGTGAGAGGTTTATATGTATCCTGAGAATACTTGGAACCACACTCTTTGGGGTGTCCCTCCTGCTGGGAATCACCGCTGCTTACATTGTGGGCTACCAATTCATCCAGACAGACAACTACTACTTCTCCTTTGGACTCTATGGTGCTATCCTGGCATCACATCTCATCATCCAAAGCCTGTTTGCCTTCCTAGAGCACAGGAAAATGAAGCGGTCACTAGAGACTCCAATCAAGCTGAACAAAACAGTTGCCCTTTGTATTGCTGCCTATCAAGAGGATCCTGACTACTTAAGAAAATGTTTACTTTCTGTGAAAAGATTGACCTACCCTGGAATTAAAGTTGTTATGGTCATTGATGGGAACTCAGAAGACGACGTTTACATGATGGACATTTTTACTGAAATCATGGGTAGGGACAAATCTGCCACTTATATCTGGAGTAATAACTTTCACGACAAAGGTCCAGGTGAGACGGAGGAGTCTCACAGAGAGAGCATGCAACATGTATCTCAGCTGGTCCTGTCCAACAAAAGTGTTTGCATCATGCAGAAATGGGGTGGAAAAAGAGAAGTAATGTACACAGCATTCAAAGCACTGGGGAGAAGCGTGGATTATGTACAGGTAGGTATTAGAGCACCAGGTCAGTGCCAATTCAAACACACTTTGAAAGAAAGCAGCTTTTGTATATTTTGTGCAGCATGTTAGAGGCCATCCTAGTCCCTGATGAACACAGTGCTCCTTTCAGTCTGTTTGGAAACAGCTTGACCGTTAAAAGCGTATTTTGCTACCTTTTAAAATGGTCAGTCTATCTGTGAATACATTAAATCAGTGCACCAGCTACTGCAGAAATCTGAAATCCTTCCACAGACCTCAGTACTGCCCCTCATCTACATGGTTTTGCTTTAGACAATGCCAGTGGCCTTCTGAAGACCCCATCTCTGCTTCTGTAGGTCAAGATCTTGGGTAAGGTTTTATTTTGTGAGGTTGCTAGCGGCCCCATATGCAAGCAGACACGCAGGTATTTTGGTGGCGCTAGGGAATATCTTGGAGTTTGTAAAAAAGATGGGAATATTTTATAGGCTTTGAAGGCCATGCCGAATATTCAGTAAAAAGGTCAATGTGCAGCCTTGAAAGAAAGATTTTTTCAGCTAAAGCCTGAAGGAGCTTTTGCTTCATCACTTACAGCTGCATTACCTCACTCACCGCGACTTGGCCTTTAAAGCCCTTATGACACTATTCACTTAAAAATGAATTAGGCTGGGTCCTCTCTCCCTGTTTCCAAAGCAGCAGAGACACATTTCTTTCCAGCTGCCTTGGATCCCATGAAAGATTTTCTATGTTTCTGCCTTACACATGGAAGCACTCCTCACTCTTGCAAACAGCCCTGCTGACTGTGGGAAGGGGAGGAGGCCATGTGTGGAGGAAAGTGGGTAGGATCAGGGCCTCTGGGTGGACACTGAGGATCCCTCCTTATTGATCGAGGCCAGCACTCCTCCCTGAATACGAGATGATCTTCCTAATTAACCACCCTCAGCCCTTCCCACCTTCTCCCAACCTCAGAGCATCCAGTGGTTTCCTCTTCAGCTGCCCATGAAATGCTCTTTGCTGGCTCAGGGCAGCTGCATGGCTGAGCCACTTGTGCTTCTGTGGTCCAGAAACACAGCATCTGTATGCACAGTGTCCACGTAGAGGCTTCCAGTAGCTGGGCTGAGAGCAGTGAGTCCTTCGCACACAGTAGGGGCAGAAACTGAAGAGTGCCAGGAACTACTCTGCTACTGGAGCTGGGAGTGTAAAGCAAAGATTTAAAACCCATCCCCATCCCCTAACACTTCCAAAATTGAAACTGATTTATTCTCTGGAAACAATGGGTTTAAGCTCTCCATTGTCTGCACTTCAGTTCTGTGCTGTGAGGCACTGTGGTGGGATAAAAATGCTGGTTTTCTTTATTAGCATGGTTTTATAATCACTTCACACAGAAGTATCAGATTGCAGAGAGAGAAGGCAGAGAGGAAATGTATTCATTGCAAGTTTCCTCCCTCAGTCCAGCTCCTGCATTTGTTCAGGGAACCTGGAAAAAGTGTTTCTATTTCAACAGTCATAGCATAAACTGAGAAAATGGAAGCGATATTACTGGTCTTTCAGTTAGTTAACACCCCTGACCTGGCTCAGAGGTCCTAATGAATGTGTCAGGGACTGTAATGCTGCTGCCCCAAAAGCTGCAGTAGCGACTGAAGCCACAGACGTCTCCATCACATCTACAGACACACCTATATTAGAAATGCAGCACCTTGGTGGCCCTGGCTTCTGCACAGTCATAATGTAATGCAGCTAAAATGTAACTCTGTTTTATGAATGAATGAAGGTTGAGATATTTCAAATGGTTCTTTGGGGGTACCCAGGGTAAATTACTCTAAAGAGGCCACACATTTTAAGGGCTGATCAATCTTGATGATCAGGTACTTAGCAAAGTGGACAGGTCAGCACTATTTCCCACCCCGAAAACTGTGGGCCTTATGGTTCTTAAGACACCTTGGCGTTATGGGCTGGCAATCATAAGCAGTCTGACCAAAGCAGATAAAGAGCTGTTACTCATTAGTGGTGTCTCATTAAATACGTGAAACTGCCATGAAGGCTTCTTTCCATCCTGGAGGAGGTTAGGAGGGTGCAAGCATGCACAGGAGTTAAACTGGTAGGTATCATCTGTGCAGAGCTGGACGGAGCAGCCAGGCTCCAATTCATCTTTGCTTGATGGAGGTACCTGTGTGGACAGTCCAGTGCAGCCTGAACTTCTCAGAGCAGCTTGGATAAACTGCCACTGGTTATAATGAGTGTCTGGACTCATTATAACCCTTTCATGCAACTCTGTGACCCAAGGCAGTAATTTCTAGGTCACAGCCCTTATGTGGAAAGATGGCAAATTGCCTCTTGGGCTGTGCTGGGCCACCCCTGTCTGGGCAGTCCTTGCTGTGTTTTGTTTGGGTTCCTAAGTGTCTGTCTTTCTCTGGGTTTGTCCTCTTTTCACCTTCAAAAGCCTCATCCTGATGGAAAATAATGGTTTTTAGGTTTGCCCCCAAACCCCAGACATGTCCACGTGTGTTACCAGGACACTTGCTGGTAATTTGTAAATAAATCCAGCATTTTTAGGATTCTTCATCTCTATTAGTGATGTTGCTCATGGGCAGGTATTTCTGCTATAGATAAATGAA
This sequence comes from Nestor notabilis, assembly GCF_000696875.1. Lineage (NCBI taxonomy): Eukaryota > Metazoa > Chordata > Aves > Psittaciformes > Psittacidae > Nestor > Nestor notabilis. The sequence goes on from NW_009926649.1 coordinate 10,836, forward strand.
TCTGATGGGGTGGGGGCTGCTCAGCTGCTTCAGGTGACAGGCACTGGAGGGAAAGCGGAGGCGCTGGGGAGGGAGCCGGTCCCAGCCCATCAGTCGTGGTCACAAGAAATGAATGAGTATCTCTGCCTGAGCTCTTGGGTACTCACCAAACTACAGATTCCCTGTGGGAAATTCTCAGTGACAGCTTTGTCCAGGAGGCTCCAGATAAGCATATAGGCATCCTTTCTTCAGCAATTATTTTGTTCCCTTTTTATCACTGAGTGCTGTCACTGATGATAGTTGGAGGCACACCTTAGTTACAGAGGTACTCCTTGGGATTAAGCCCTTGAGGAGAAGAGTTGGATGCAACAAGTTAGCGGGAGCTGGAAATGCTTGTGGCTTTTCTCCTGGAGGAAATATGAGAGCTTTCATCACCTTTCTCCTCTTGGTCCCCCCAGCGAGCATGGAGGGGAGCATGCTGGCAGACATTCAGCTGCATCCCAGACAATGCAGCCCAACTATCACAGGCTTGAGTGTAGTCTGCAGTAGAGACCCCTAATGATCTCCTCCCTTTTCATAGACTAGACATGAAGGTTTCTGCTCTCCTGGAGTGCGAAGGCTTAGGCTGAATTGAAAGATTGGATGAAAGGACACCAAAATTAGGATACCCAATATTAGACATCACCAGAATTTGACTTTGTATGTTGTTCATGCAGAACTATCGACTTTTTCTGCTACCGTCCCCGTTGAAAGCATAGGAATGCACTGTGGGGATAAACTGGAAGCAGTATGAAAGTCTTTAGGGCAGGATTCAGCCAGCCAGGGAGGTGTTTCTGGGACAGCCTCTTCTGCTTCGGTTTCTGGGTGTCTGCAAAATGAGTTCACACACGGTGGGGACACTGCTTGCAGCAGCAGCGACAAGGAGACACCCACTTGTTTGAAACTTGTTTGAAACAGGCTGCAGCCCGTGTCATTCTCCTCCAAGCAAACGAAAGCAATGCTAGCTGCCTCTCAGGCCGGCCAGCCTGTCTGAGCCCTCCTCCTACTCTCCAGGGGAAAGCCAGTTCCTAATGTACACAGTGTTTAGTTGACTAGGAGTGTTTGTGTGGCTGAAACGCCTAGTGTGAGTGATCTATTTCTGCCCTGGTTTTGTGGAGCACTGCACTTCAGGACTTGCTCCTTCTGGCCTTACTTTTTTTTTTTTAATAAGAATGCCAGGGGAAAATAGCAAATAATTTCTATATATCAAATGTCAAATCCCTGCACTACTAATAACACACCATGCATCTAAAATTAAAAATGAGTTTGTTCTGGAATCCAAAATACATATCTTACACGGATTGCTAAAGCCATCTGAGAGTGAAAGAACTATCAGGTTTCTTCCCAGACTCCTAGTTGAATTTTTCTTTTTATAAACAAGTGGCTGGAATTTAACTCTTTGCTCTTTCCCTCATATGGCAGTGGGAAACATTTGACCAGGGAGCTCCACCATACAGCCAATGCAGGGAAACCCTTTGTCAGGGCTCAGGAGGATTCTGCCACACACCCACAAACATTGTCTTGCTCTGCAGTGCTCCATCTCTGAGAGCATATCTTATTAGAAACTAGCTCAGTGTGCCAGTAAAACAAATAGAGCTGATACAGAAGAGAGGATTGTTTACATGCACAGCCCTAACAAGCACTTTGTTTTGTTCAGCACCACTCCTTGCTGCCTGATACAAATAGTTTTTAATAAAAGTATCAATGCAGACTTAAAGAGAGATTTAACTACGTTAAGAAGAATATGCATTTAGGGTCATTGCAGTCACTCACATGATCTTTATTTTCTCCTCTAGTGTGCTCCTTAACCCATTTTTGTTCTTGTTTTATTTGTAGGTCTGTGATTCAGATACAATGCTTGATCCAGCCTCATCAGTGGAGATGGTAAAGGTTTTAGAAGAAGATCCAATGGTTGGAGGAGTCGGAGGTGATGTGCAGGTGAATATAACAATTTTAAGATTGAGCAGAGGGATTTCAGCAAGTATTGGCACTGCAACAGGTTTCCCTGCTTGGAGTAGCATTGAATATACTGTGATACCATTATAGAGGCTTTTTTGATACCTTAATCTTTCTGTCTGTTGAATGGAAACTCTTATTCTTGGATGTGAGTACTGTATGGTTTCAGCACCCATAGAAAGCAAACAAATATTCTCCCTATATGTGAAAAGTGGGGTACTGGCATTGTCAGGACCGTTGTGGCATCTTTGAGTCTCTGGGTATAACTGTTTGCTCAGGATACCAAAGGAAAGCTATAGGGGAGCAGGGAGTTGAGAATTGGACTCCCAAAGCCAAATTTAGCACCCCAAGCACTTCAGTTATGTTACAAATAGAAGCCAAGATTGTTAGGAATAAAAGCCTTTTTGAAATTCAGTGCACTATGCAATCTGGGTATTGTTGGGTTTCCTCTGCATCTCTGTCAGGCAGGGCAATGGAAAACCCCCAAGTCAGCCCAGCTCCACTTCTGTTAGGATTTCCAGCATTGCTGAGTTTGGCTGATAACTGCAGCAAAAGGCTGTTCATTCCTTTAGACACAATTGCTTCTGCTGCAACTTACAAAGAAAAATGCATATGGATATTTCAGTTGGCCTTAGGATCAGTCCCCCGTACTCAGTTGGGCTTTTATGTGAGACGGAGGAGAAAGGCCATCTATATGGGCAAGCACTTGCTAATGAATACCCCCAGTAGTCAGAAGTATTTCAGGCATGTGGCTCTTAACTCCAGAAATTAAGATTCCCACAGAAGCCTGAATATCTTTGCAGCTCTGGACTGACCATGGACCAGGCATCTCACTGCCCCTGCGCATGTGAGATGCCAGGCACGTGTGAGTACAACTGGAGGGAGACAATACAGGTTCAGCTATAGCAGTGAAGGTTCATAAGCATCTGCAGAGAGGTGGGAAGGATGTATCCCCTCTGGGAGGAAAGGTGGCAGAATGAAGGCTTTAGGCTTTCCCCCCCCCCCGAAGTTCACTTTCCAGCATACACCAGATACATTTGAGCCTAGCCCTGTGCCCTGCTGCTTCCAAACTGTTCCAGAATTGAAATGAAACTAAGATGAGATTGGCTTTTGGCCTTCAAACCTGACAGAAATTAAGACCATCAGAGCAAAAGTCTGTTGTTTTGGGGTTTTTTTCCTAGTTGCAGGGAAATGTATTCTAGTTCTAGAAGGCCACAAATTCCTTTGTAAATCCCCAGACTGAGAAGATATGGGTGCAGAGCTGACACAGCCACCCTGCTACACACTTCCTTGCCACATTCCCCATCACAAGGTGTGTGCTGAGAACTTGAATATGAAGACATGGACTTGGGCACCAGACTCCTGGGCTATGTCTGTGCAGTGTTTTAAATGTAGGCCTGAGCTTCAGGTGAGCTTTGGGGCATACAGAAGAGAAAGACTGACACCTTTATGCAGGCCAAAGCAAGACTCTAATGGAGTATTACAGTGTGTTGTGGAGCAGTGTAGCAGGACTGGTACTGCAGAGACAAAGCAGAACAGGTTGCTCCTCAGAGGGACTGATGTTAGATATGGGGACATAGCCTAGGGTCGAACCTCTAAGGCCAGCCTTACGATACCAACGATGTAGGCCAAAACCCATGTGCTGAACCTTTCTCATGCTCCAGCATAGCTTTAGGAGGGCTGGAAGAAGTTCTGTGAGTTCTAAAGATGTGTGCAGGGGGCAGAGAAGCAGGAGACCATGCCTGGGACTCCACCATCTCCTCTCAGGAGAGGCCGAGTCCAGCAGGTCCTAAACTGGGGGTGAAGGGAAGGGAACAATGACCCAGAAAATAAATTTCTTGGTGAAGAATAGGAAGGGTTGCAAAGAAAAAGAGAGCATTTTGGTGGAACAGACTTCTGAAGGCTTCATACTGCCCTTCCTGTCAATGTCCTGGACCATATAGAACTGTGTCCGTGAGTGGATACAGGAATGAGGTTCCTCCTGTATTTTGGCTAACAGTGCTCTAGTCTCTGCAAATTCGTTATTGATCCAGTGTACGTATTTTCTGTCTCAAGAGCTCATCTAAAATGAAATTTTTTTTTATTTTTCAGATTTTGAACAAATATGATTCCTGGATCTCCTTTCTGAGCAGTGTGAGATACTGGATGGCATTTAACATAGAAAGAGCCTGTCAGTCCTATTTTGGCTGTGTACAGTGCATCAGTGGACCTCTGGGGATGTACAGAAACTCTTTACTCCATGAATTTGTGGAAGATTGGTACAATCAAGAATTTATGGGCTCCCAGTGCAGCTTTGGAGATGACAGACATCTAACTAACAGAGTGCTAAGCCTGGGCTATGCAACAAAATACACAGCTAGATCCAAGTGCCTTACCGAAACACCGATAGAGTATCTCAGGTGGCTGAATCAGCAGACCCGCTGGAGTAAATCGTACTTTAGAGAGTGGCTTTATAATGCAATGTGGTTCCACAAGCACCATTTGTGGATGACCTATGAAGCTGTAATCACTGGATTCTTTCCTTTCTTCCTTATCGCCACAGTCATTCAGCTCTTCTACAGGGGAAAAATCTGGAACATCCTCCTCTTCTTGTTGACAGTTCAGTTAGTGGGCCTGATAAAGTCTTCATTTGCCAGCTTCCTTAGGGGCAACATTGTCATGGTTTTCATGTCACTCTACTCAGTGTTGTACATGTCAAGTTTACTGCCAGCAAAGATGTTTGCAATTGCCACGATAAACAAAGCAGGGTGGGGCACGTCAGGAAGAAAAACCATTGTAGTTAATTTTATAGGACTCATTCCAGTCTCCATTTGGTTTACAATCCTCCTAGGTGGCGTGATTTTCACTATCTACAAGGAATCAAAAAAGCCATTTTCTGAGTCAAAACAGACAGTTCTCATCATTGGCACAATACTCTATGCATGTTACTGGGTTATGCTTTTGACTTTGTACTTGGTTCTTATCACCAAATGTGGCAGGCGGAAGAAAGAGCAACACTATGACATGGTGCTAGACGTATGATGTTTCCGTGCAAAGTTACCCAGAGAGTTGTAAAGCAACCCAACGACCTTGTAGTATCTGTGGCATCAGACGAATGTTGCCAAGGGAAATGGATCATTGCTGCTGGGAATAAGACATTTATATTCCTCTGGGTTCATTTTCATCCTGCCAAAGTAAGAAAAAAAGCAAACAATAAAACATGAATACTTTTTTCCAAGGGCGGGGGAGGGGGGGAAAGACACAAACCACACAGTTTCGTCCTGTTCGCAAGAAAAGGGGAGAACTTCTATGTTTATGCACTTTCCTATTGTGCATATGCCTGACAGTGTTATGTTCTATATACCTCACTGGTCATGCTTATGTGTGTGGACAGGAAGGAAAGGAGTTTGGAGAATCGCGAAAAGGATCTTACAACCCCTTGCAACCTAATTTATGAACTTCTCTTTTTTTTATAGTTCTGTTTCTAGGAAGGGTCTTTTGTGTTAGGCTGCCAAATGTAATGCCAAAGGTAAATTTTAAGAGGCCATTGGCTGAGCTGTATTTTTATATTATTGTATTATTTGTGTGTGTGTATTTTTAAGCCAATTTTTTTTTTAAATCACATACTTTATATTTTACTATCTGCCAAAAAAGCTGCCTCCCCCAACATTTTGTTCTTTAGCCTTTTTAAATACATTTGGGAAAAAAAAAGCATACTTTCTCCCCAAAAATTTGTGCTGAATTGTTCACAACAGAAAGAATAAAAAGTCTCTCTGCATTTTTGCAACTGATGAATGGTTATTTCTGTGAAAAAGCATTTAAATGTGCTCTTTGAAGACATTTATTAGGAAAGGCCCAACATTGTCAGTTTTTGAATACAAGCATATTTGTGCATAAAAAAAAGGCCAAAGGGGTAGTAGATATGTGCAATTTGGGGCTTTGGTTTGGATAACATTGTAAAAGGAAAATTTGCTTTTCTGCTGAGAGCATGATATCTCTGGCATGCACAATAACCATAAGGCAAGACAGGCCTCCATGCCATTGGAAAAGACATAGCAAATGGAAAGCTCCCACTGATTTTATATGGGACCTGAGGAGTCAAAATTTCTCATCTAGAGAAACACCGGACACCCAAAAGTGCTATTGACTTCACTGATGGTCATAGTTCATAATCTGCTAGTGCCATGCAGATAGTTCATATATTTTAGTTTAAAGAAATACATGGAAGGAAAACTTATCAATACTTTCAAACTATGGGTGTCTTACTATAGAATTTCTGCAGTGCCCTTCACATGTTTACAGAAAACCTGAACATCAGCTTCTCTGAGACCCAGTGTAATACAGACCGCAGTACTGAGCCCAATAATTTGTGTTTCATTAGACCGTATCTACCAGAAAAGAAGCCAATTTTTTATAAGAAAACACCAAGCCTTAGCAAATCCATCACTTCCTTGGTGCCTAATAATCAGTCCTGGACATTTATTTTGGACCATGGTTTTGAAAAATACTATTCAGGACTAAATTCTGCAGTCCTTCACCAGCCAAAGGAATGTGGCATTGAGCCCTACTATACTTTATAAAGAGCAACAGAAATCCAGCTGCACACAGATATATGCCCTTTTTAGATTCTGGTATTAAAAGCACTGTGGTAAAGCAGAAATCAGCATATGATGCTTAAAGAACTTGGAAGCATTTTCAGCTTCTCTTTTTTTAATGCAGACATGAATAGATTCTGCTGTAGAATGAACTGCACACACACTACCTTATTTGTCTGATTATCTTGAGGTACATGATTGCTTGAAAGTCATACTAATATTATGTTAATGATTGGAGAGTTGATTCATGTTGATTACAAAATAGAACAGTATTAAAAAATGCAAAAGAAACAGTAAAAATAATAAAAAAAAACTTGACTACGCCTTTTAACTATTTATGATGTAAGTTAAAGCTTGGGTTAACATTCAAATGTCAAATAAATCCTCTCATTCTATAAAAAGATTGAATTAATTGCCTGTATTTATTCTAGCAATTATTCAATGTACTTCCAATATAGGTTGTATAGTATAATTGTTACTTTCATAAATAAAATATTTTTGATAAGATTATGACTAATTCATGATATTTCTGATCAGCGCTTATGCTTTGAAGCCATCAATCTGCGTGGTTTGAAGGCTGTTGTTATCATGTCACCAGCCTGATTTCCAAGTAGGAATTAGCTATCACATAGCAGAGCACCTAGGGGAGCACATACCTGGAGGAGGCAGGGAGTGGTCCCTGCTCTGAGAGGCAGCACAATATGTGGGTAGTGCTCGGAATCTCTGCCTGCCTCTGCCAGCAGCTGCTAGGTGAATTCAGTCAAAACACTTCCCTCCTTTTTTCCTCAGCTTTCTTATTTGTAAAACAGGAATAGCAAGCCAGCCTCCTTTTGGGAAGCACTTTGAAGTTTATGGCCAAAGTACTTCACATAAGAGCTGCTGTTTTCCAGCCCTCCCATCCACTAGAAGTTGCTACCCTCCATAGCTGCAGAAGCAGGGGAAAACATACGTGGCCTTCTACTGCTCCTCGTTACTGCTTTTTTTCAATTCCAGTTTTCCCTGGCACAGCTGAAATGCATGCTGTATTTTTGATCACTGAGGGTTATGGGCAGCAGCCACTGGCAGCGGGACAGAAAGAGCTGGGGGCAAAGTGACATCTCATAGATCTCTCAGACCATTTACTTAGGAGACAATTAACTTAGGAGACAGCTTCTCAGCACTCATTACCCTATGTCTGGATGTTCTGTCCAGTTTCATGTTCCCCAGTAGAAGTAAGTAATTGATAAACAGGGACAAGTTCAGCACAGGGCCAGCGTAATTGGTTTTGGGCTGTAACAGAGGAGCTGAGCCCTGTGCTGGTTAGGCTGGACAGGGGATGGCTTTGGTGGCAGGACACCTAAGGGCACCTCCAGTATTTATAGGGAGGTCATCAAGGAGATGGAGCCAGGCTCCTTATGGTGCTGCTTGCTGGGAAAATGAAAGTATCCAAGTTTAAGCTGAAAGGGGAGAGGTTCAGCCTGGGTATAAATAGCAACTTCTTCCCAGTAAGGACAGTCAGGCATTGGAGCAGGTTGCCTGAAGAGATAGTGCATCCTCCATCCTGGGACAGTTTGAAAGCTAGACCTGTTCTGAGATGCCTGGTCTGGCCTCAGAGCTGCTCCTGCTTTAGCAGGAGATTGGGCGAGAGACCTCTGTGGCCCCTTCCAGCATGAATTCTCCTGTCATCCTTTCTGAAGCAGGTGCTGACAGTCTGCTTCCTAATGACAGCTCCCACCCACACGGAAGCTCATTCCCGTCGCTGTCCCCCACACATCCGTCCTGACCCCAGGCACAAATCTCATCAGCAGCTGGTGCCAAGTACCCAGAAAATCAGAACCCTTCCTGTGACTGTGTCACTTTCCTCGCCACGTTTACAGCTGTGTTAAAAGGGTTTTGGTGGAAAACAAGACTATAAAACAGTTCTTAATGGAAGTGTTCTTAGACAAATTAATTTTTTCAATAACACTTCCTGTTTGTCATTAATAGCAAATATAATTGTGAGAGCTCTCTCAAAAGAAGAAAACATGTTAAAAGAAAAATTCATGCTTTGTTTTGAACTTATTTTAAAACAGCTATTTCTCAGCAACATCTGATAGACAGATGGTGCTGAACTCTGTAAGAAACTCCCACAAACTAGAAATTCTGCATAAAATTAAAACCCCCAATCTTTAAAAACAATGCAATGAATTGATAATATCTCAGGTTGTAACCCATTTCCAGAGTAGAGTGATTTGGCTTTGAAAGCATCTGTCTGCAGAGACCAGGTGTGAAGCAAAACCTGTGGGAATCAGAGGTGCAACAGGGAGGAAGGAGCCCTCCTGTTCCGTCTGCTGACAAGCTTCATTTTGGCCAGGAATCAGGTTTCTTTCAATGGGAAATGCATGAATATTTAGCAGAACTTTCCTAAGAGGTGGAAAAAATCGTGTCAGACGCATGCTGCCAAAAATGTCCTGATGCATAAGATGTTGTGAATCTGTCTGTTAAAAAATTTGATCTGAATTTCATTTTTAGCAAAAGATGAAATGACAAAGAGGAGACAAAATATAGTGAAAGCTGATGATGAGGTTTGGTACTACTGAGGCTTTTTTAGAAATCCCCCTGTTCTCCATAGTTAACACGATTAACTTAAATACAGTACAGTTTTTTCCCCAACTTTCACTTGGCCTATGTTTGCTGCTTCAGTTTCATACTGGATGGATGGATGGATGGATGGATGGATGCCCAAAGTTGTTGCTGCTTCTTCCAGCTGTGGTAATTTATATAATAAAGTATTCTGTCTCTCCCAAAGAAATCCAACTTGAATTTTCTTCTAGAAGAACCCTAAAATTTCTAGAAGTTACCATGACTGCATAGAGGAAAATGCCCTTGTAGTTACATTTATGCTAAATAAATGAGAAACTTGGGCCATGTGTCTGACCTTTGGTACATGCTAATAGTCTATACTGGTCAAGTGTAAGCATGGTCCTTGGCATGTTTTTGCCATAGGGCAGATAGTGCTGCCCCAAATAATGTTGGACACAGGTATGAAAGATGCATGGAGTGGGAACCAGCCTGGTTTGGGAGATCATAGTGCTTAGATGTGATCAGCTGGTCTCAAGAATGGAGAACAGTCCCTGTTTTTTGGTTTTATTGTGTTTTTTTTTTTTTTAACTAGATTAAGTATAAACTATTAAAACTCCACTGAGGAGGGCACTGAGGTCACCTCACCCCTGACTGAACATCATGCAGGTGGGATCTTGCTCTCAAGAGATGGATAAATGTCATTAGTTCTGCAGCTCTTGAAAACACCTTTTTTTTTTTAATTATTTTTTTCCTTTCAATTAAGAAACTCCACATGTTTTCTAATTCCTTTGGCCATGCCCAGGAAGCAAGAAGCAACACCACCCAGAAATCAAAAACTACTGTCACAGCTCTCAGGGTCAAGGACCAATTGCATTAATGCTTCCATTGCTTCTTTTACAGCATCCCTCCTGGGCTGCTTTTCTCCTGGTAGCAATCCGCTTTGGTTTGCTCCAGATTTGACACACCCTGTAGAAATGAAATGGTTATGACGGAACCTTTTTTGGCTGCTTCTCACAAGGTTCAGTGAGAACAGAAAGCATGAAGAGCTTGTCTGTGATCACTGCTGCTTTATACTACCCAAGAGAGTGATGTCTGGAGTTTAACATTATCAGTCACATTATTAGAGATAGAGAACCCACACAAAGAGCTTGTGAAAGAGTGACAGATAGCAAGTGAGTCACAGGAAATTGAATCTTACAAGTTTCTCTGCCTATATAATTATTTATTTTACAGTTTACAGGAGGAAAATCATCAATTTTGAGCCTATAGCACTTCGGGGGCGCATAAAACACTTAGCCATGAAGAAATGAGCGAAATGTGACTCTAAATAGATTAAATGTGCAGATTGTTATAAGTTTATTATAAGATGGTGGCCTGTGTCTGCTTCTGAAAAGTGCTTTTAAGTTTTTCATACTGATTCTTTTAAATGAATGTAGTTTATTGACTGAACCCATCCAGTGGCTTGATGCTGCAGATCACCAGTGATTTCATAGGATCATAAAATCATATACTTGTTTGTGTTAGACTAGACCTTAAAGATAACCTGGTTCCAACCTGCCTGCCATGGACAGGGACACCTTCCAGTAGACCGAGTTCTTCAAAGCCCCATCCAACCTGGCCTTGAACACTGCCAGGGATGGGGCATTCACAACTTCTCTGGGCAACCTGTGCCGGAGACTCACTACCCTCATAGTAATGAACTTCTTTCTAGTATCTAATTTAAATCTCCCTTCTTTCAGTTTAAAGCCATTCCCCCTTATCCCATCATTATATGCCCTTGTAAAAAGTCCCTCTCCAGCATTCTCATAGGCCCCTTTAGGTACTGGAAGCTGCTGTAAGGTCTCCCCGGAGCCTTCTCCAGATTGAACAACCCCAAATCTCTCAGCCTGTCTTCATAGGACAGGTACTCCAGCTCTCTGATTTCTGTCTGCCCTCACTCTTCATTGCCTTCCACAAAAATTACACAGCATCTTGACAACGTGAGTTGGTTCTGGCCTGGTTCCTGCCAACATCTGTGATACCCGGATAACCATGACAGCACTGTGAGATGTATTAGAAGATACTGCAGTATCAAAAAAGAAAGTCTGCGAAGACTGTAGGAGAGGGCTCCTTCAAGAAAAACTGCTTGATAACACAGATAAAAACCCAGCTTTTTACAGTACACAGATTTCATGCTTACACCGTGAAGTGATTGACTTCCTTCCTTACAAATGCCTGATTCTCTTTGCTGACTGTGGAGATATGCTCAGTGATCTGCTCAGATCACTGGCTCACAGTGTAGTTCAGGTTAGAGGGAACTCAGGAGATCATCTAGTCCAACCTCCTGCTTACCTTCACCCATGAAGTAAAAACAACCTGAAAGAAGACACACTCACAACATAAGCACAGACTTTCCTATATGTTGACTTTTGTAGATGCTTACACTTGGTCAGACAAGCCTTACCCGAGCTGTCATCCAGTCAAGGAACACCAGTTTGCTCCAGAGGCTGATCCCAGCACCCCATGAACACACGCCGCACTTTGGTAGTGGTGAACCAACAGCTTGATGTTGGAGCAAGGGTCCTCATGAAAGTACTAGCTGCTGTTGTGCCATATCTCCCAGTCATCAATTCAGCATCCTTCGCATAGATTCATATTCCCCTCTATACATAGGTTTATATACATGTATCTGTATCTGTCTATATTCCTTCCTGGGTCCTATGCCTGCAATAGTCTATTTCTGATAGCAAGAAAAAATCCTGGCAGATAGGACAATTTCACATATCGAACCTAGATGCTGCAGCAAGGATAAATTCTTTTCCTTGTTATTTTTATAAACAGGTCTATGTATACTTGATCTTGTCTTTTTAAAAATGACCACCAAGGAGACTTGCTGGTAACTTTTCCTGGAGAGAAGGGGAGGAGGAGAAGTGGATGGTTGATGCTCTGACCTGACATCTGGCTGAGCATGTCGTATAAGGAGGTTAAATACTGGGGTGCAGAATTTGTGGTGCCTGATTCCAGGCAGGAGAAACTTCATATAAAATCCCCTAAAAAGGATATCTATGTATTTCTCACCTTGAATATGTCCCAGAAATTCAATGTAAACCAGTTATGAGACTGCAATTGAACCACAGTCGTTTCTAGAAATGATCCATTTGCTCATGGCAGAGTTCTCTTTGGATGCTTTTATCCATTAAAATCTCACTCAAAGATAAAAGTTAAACAAACACAAGCCATGTTTACATTAATGCAAAAACATATGCACTGTGAAAGCCTTGTCTACACATGAAAGTTTATCTGATGTAACCAAAATCTTTGTGATTTTACTTATTGTAGTATAAGTGTTATTTTATTTGGTTTGTTTTGATTTATGTTTCTTAGGATATTGTGCCCATGATTGTAAAATTGGAAGTCCTGTTTACTAGTTTGAACAAAGAAGAAAGCTGCATTTACATTGTGATAATAAATTGGTTTAATCAAACTGGCAGAGAAACATGACACATTTATGTTGATTTATGCCAGATACATTTCAGTCAAGTCTTGCAAGATTTACCTTAAGATAAGCAAGGTTGTGAATTTATAGCACTTCAGACAGGCCATAAGGACTGCCCTGGGCAAATCCTTGCTCTGCAGTAAGTGTGAGGTAGCTTAGTTTACAGCATCAGAGTCATTAGTTATATTGAATTTGCCACAGGGTAAGAGAGAAAACATGGGCAGATAAGGTACGATGACTAAGACAGCGTAAACTCATGCCCTAGGCTGCTCAAAGAAGCTGTTAAATGTATCTGTACCTGAAATTGGTCAGGACTGCCTTCTAGGTAAACCAGGGGCATATGCACATAAAGACACCAGAACAGTTGAAGTGAATTACCAAGATTTCAAGCTGGTTATTTAACTGTGGGAAGCCTCCATTAAGAATGTGTTTTCAGGCTAAAAGCAACTTTGCTTTGATTTAGTAACACACAACACACACACTTTTCTCAGGTAGGACTTTAGTACAATTTATCTCTTGCACACTAAAAGTCTGATCAAAAAGAGCTCACATGATCACAAGAGTACTGTAAGAAGCTGCCATCCTGCTGGCACTGCAAGATTCTGAGCACATATGTTCTACTGCAAAGGAAATTAAACTGGGATAATTGTATATGTGCCTCTAGACATGCACCATCTCTGCCTCACATAGGACTTTGCACAGGTAGAGCAAAAATACCTGCCTTACATTGTCAGAACCCATTTTTCTTGAGCTGTTCTTAGCTGAACAAGGAGCAGGCTCTTGGCTGGATGACCGCATAATACCCTTGTGAAGACACTCCAGTGCCTGACAGATGCATAGATCACACATGTGATGTACCCAAGCAGTAAACCAGAGCATGCTGTACATGCAGCAAACCTGTATTTACCAGGAAGTACAGGAGTTGGATGTGCAAGTGAGACATTTCTGGCAGCAGTGGAGGGAGAAGAAGAGGTTTAATCACTAAAGGAAGCATAAGTAAGCCGTATATATGCTATCTCACTTCATGGGACATCTCTTTGTGGTCAAGTGAGCATTGGTCTGTCTGCTTTGCCTGGAGGCATTGGCACGTCAGCCTGTTACTCCAGGGGAAAAAGAGAATATGAACCTATAGTGCATTATGCTGGTTCAATTGCCACGGTGCACCCTCTTGCCTTTTGGCCCACTAGAAGCAATTTGCTCCTCTTCTGCTGACAGGCGGTTGCTTTGCACATACTGCAACATGAAAGCATGCTCACAGGCAGCTGCCAGATCCATTAATTACAAATTTTGTAATGATTAGTCCTTAATTCTAGCAATTAATTAACTGAAGGTCATTCACCTTAACTGGGTTCCAAGACTGAAACACACAATGTAATCAGCTGGATAGCAGTATTCCTTGCAAGTGTGATTATAATACTTCCATGGAGAATGAATCACCCACATGCCCCAGACAGTGTGTTCCCCAGGCAGCATGAAGATCTGGCATCTGTATGTATACCTGTTGGGTAGCCCTTGTCCACAGCTGCCAGCTTGGCCCCTCTCTCACTTTGTTGCTGATTTGATTGCTCCTTCTGTTCTTAATTAAATTAAAGGAGTGTGAGGTTCTGGCCAAATTAATCATGGCTGGGAATCAATGTTCATATTTCTCTCACAGCTTTGAAGTCTGTCTAATCTAGAGTGTTACCACTATAATATCTGAGATGTGATGAGGGCTTTATAAGTACACAGATTAGACAGATTGCAAAGTTAATGGGGACATATGGGTGTTGTTTCTCGGCCATTATTCTTTCTGTAATTGTGGTGGAAAGAAACTGTCAGCAGAAATGCACTCTTCAGTAATACATTGCTGCAGCATGTTGGTAAATGTTGGGGAGAGTGCTGGTCTGTGAGAACGTGTTCTGCACACACAATTGATCACTCCATACCTTTGGTTTTTTAACACACCTAACCAGTGACAGAGTCGTTTGGAATATATCTGGCATTAACTTCAGCTTCCCAAGCACCGTATGCCGCTTTTTGATCAACCTGGTGTTGAAACAAAACAAAAAGCTTACTACCTTTGAGGTTTTCTGCCTGTGACTTTCGAATGATACACTATGTGCTAATAAGCAAAGCATTGGGAAATTCAGATTCACTGCACGGGACACCTGCAACCTTTTGTTTTCCAGCCACTTCCTCAAATCTAATTTGTTAGTTCTCTGTTAAATCAGCACAGCCAGGCAGGTATAAAGCTAAAGTCTTAATCACCCATAGCAATTACATGTTATGTTTCATAAGATTAGGCAGGAAGCACTCCATAAATTCCAGTAGTTAACACTTGTTTTAATTGAATTGCCCCTGAAATTTGAATGGACCTGGTATTCCTCTGCTCTGAATGGTTCTGTTTCCCAAAACACAGCTGTGTAACAACAAACAGATGTTTTACAAGGCAGACAAGGCCACATTTCTAGTTATAGTAAAGCGATGCCTCTATTTTGTATGTTTGTCAAGTACTTCTGCACCTAAAATTATTGGGAAAAACTTCCTTTTGGCTCAGCTACTTTAAATCCATCGGCATAAGCAGAAGTTTGCAAAGATCTAGCAATTACCTGCAGTTTAATGCATATTAAATCTTTTGATCTTGGTTTGAACTCTTGTTCAAATGCTGGCCAAGTCATCAGGATGCAGGGACACATGTTTGCCTAAGCAAAGCAAAAAGCAGAAAATAAATCATTAGTTAGATCCATTTAGGCTGCAAAACATACTTTGCTATAGAATTGCATCATAGATCTGAGTTTACTTATTCATATGAGGTAAACTACTAAAATAACATGCCTAGGGCAATATTGTGTTCTAGAAGACTGGCATCTAGACTGTCTTTACATGCCAGATACTTCAGATAGGTTTAGAAATAGCTGAGGCATGCAAGATACCCCCACTGTTATACCTGCAGCCATAGGAAATTTTCTGCTTCAGCACCAGACCAGCCAGGTTAATGAAAACCATGTTCATCAATGGTAAATTCAGATAAAATATCTGAATAGCAATATTCAGGCAAATATCACTCTCAGCCCTTTGTATGACCCCCATTGTGGAGGCAACAAAAGCAGTCAGCAGCCAAGGATATTTACTTCTTCAGGAATTACAGCTACATCAGGAAGAAGCTGTCTGTCTTTGCCCTGATACATGTAGGTTTTGATCCAGCTGGCATCGTCCTTTACTGCTGCTGCCAAACCTCCGAAAGGGAGGGACTGCATATTTTAAAGCCTTGTCTGCACATGTCAGTTTATTTAGTATATGCTAAGTCATTTATTTTAATCAATGAGATCAATGAAACTCCTGGGAGTTTACACAGGCACACCTGCTTTGGTTTTTTTCTTTTAAGCTTATGTTGTTTGGAATCAAAGCCAGAAAAGCCATTCTTATGCCACAGTAAGTCTGTCCAAGAGTAGAAGAGGCCTCCCCCATGGATTGTCCTATATTATTATGTTCATAGAAACATTAAAATTCAGACAAGCCACAACTCATTACAAACAGGAACATAAAAACACTAAAATGCTAAGAAGCAGTCTTACGTTACTTACATAGGAGCAGAATACTCCAGAAAAAAGTGGTTTCCAACCCACAACTCTGAAAGCCCTCAAAAACTCGTTGTGGTCAGAGGAAGTAAGTTAAAGATGAGACCAGCAGGCAGAGCCAAGCTTGTAAGTTCTTCAGTTTTTCATGTAGCTTCCACCCATGAACTAACTACAGCTTGAAGAGCACTCAAGAGGTTTTTTCCATCTCTAATGGCTATAATTTCACTCTTGAATTTCTTCTTAAATTCACCCCAAATTATGCTTGAGTATTTAGCATATACATCAGAAGTTCTCCATTTAAGAAACTCTGAAGCCCTGTGAAAGACATTCCCATTTAACATAATTTTTGTAAGAATAAGATTCCTCAGAAGTTGGTTTCCACTTAAAGATCTGAATATGTTTGGCAATTCCATAAATACGGATTCTGTGCATATAAATGCTCAGTGCAATCAGATTTCCTCTAAAGGAATTCTAAGGTTTTAGCAACATTTTACAAAACCGGGTGAAATGTTTCATAGATGAGTTGACAAGCATCACCCACGCTGAACGATGGCGAGTTTGGATTCAAATTCTTTGGCACCATTACCATGTCCTAGAGCTTGAATAAGATTTCAACCACCATCTGACCGATCTCCAAATGCCACAAATACAAAACGGATTCCAGACAGACCTTGATTGTGTCCCTTCTGAAACACCCACTTTGAAAGGCAACCTCTTTTTTCAGCCAGCTGTCATATAACTGTTGTCTATATATTTTCACCAACTATATAATGGTTCACTTGACCTTTTCCTTTGGATCATAGGTCCTTGGTTTGTTCAAGACATTGTCCTATGAAATGTCTTGAAAGTCTCATCAAAATGAGAAAGAGCATGTCTACAGCTTCCACCTCTTCTGCTCTTTACATAAAAGTAGGCTGTTGAATGGTTTGGCAGAATTTATTCTCAGTAAAGACACATTAGGTAATTTTATCACTTACTACTTTCTATCTTCCTTGCTTTTGTCATGTTTTCCTTTTTATGATGTTATTTCTCTGTCAGTCTCCAATCCACTGGAGCTTCTTGTGTCCCAGAGAGTCCCTAGTAGCCCACAGAAAGTTTCAGTTTAGCTTAATGAACACTCAAGGCCATGCTAATTTATACATAGCTTTTTCAGCACTGTCTTTCATTTTGAGCCAGACTGTAGACATTGGGCACATGAGCTGGGGTACCCACATTCCTATACTCTGCTCCTTCCCCTGAGCTTTTACTAGTTCCCAAGCAATAGTCCAGAACCACCCTCCATACTGGAGGTGAATAATGATCTTGAGGCTTTCCTCATCTGTTCTCACATACCCCAATCAATCTTAATGTTTCCCCCTACATTTATGGCAATTGAATCTCTAATTTCACCTCTTCTCCCTGACAAGACTATTTTATTTCAGCTGTTTCAGTTACCAGAGCTGAAAGCAGGGAGTTGCTACAGCATGGTTTGGGGTGATTCAGAACGCTTTACATCCTCTGTCTGAATGTATTATGCAGCAGTGAGAAATTGACTTTGTCCTGTTGTTAAACCTTGAATGAGTTCTATCTGTAAGCTAGAAGATAAGATGATTTCCTTCATTTTCTTTCCTAGACCAATATGAGACTCAATGAATTCAAGATGTGTATAGTCTAAGTCAGCAGGGATACTAGGATAATAGGAATTACCTAATTGACACATACCACCACCCACACACTTCATAAAATGCTGTCTCAAATTGACTAGTATTATATTCAGAAGTAGGCTTTTCCCAATGTAACTACATGTAAAACTACTACAGGTTTTTAACCCAGTGTTACACAGGTATGGGTTTAGTTTTGTGAGGTACTAAGCACATACACCTACTAGTAGAGGAGGCACTGAACTAATCTACAGGTCTAAATCCAGTGTGTACTTTGCCTGAGGAAAGACTAACTATTATTATTTTTATATTACTTGTTTTAATAAACCTCTTTGAAGTGCTAATTATTCTTCTGCAACTTTTCTTGTTGGTATACGCAGAACGTACTTTTTGTTATGTTTCCATCTTATCTATTTACTATTTTCTAGTGAGTGGCTTACTATGAGCAGCTCATTCCTTCGTTTGCTTTTTTACCTTCCTGTACCAACAGCTGTGCTTAGGGTGGAAACTTCCACTTCTCTGCTGGAGGAGATCAGACACTTCCCAGAATTTTTGCCAATGTACTCAGAATTTCTGTGGGGTTTTTTTCTGCCCACTTGGCTATCTGTAGCCTACTTGGCCTTCTTATATTTTCAGTCAAGATACGATCGGTACTTACAGAAAGGGTGCATGGTTTAGATTTGGTGTTCAGACCAGATTTCACAAAACCCCACAAATTCTGTTAGCTGAGATGCATGCCAGAGTGCAACATATTTCAGCAACTGTCTTTTATGCACTTCATTAAGTGTAAAAGTAACAAGCATCTCAGTGTTCTCCATAATGAAAGGATTCTTTGAGTGTTAAATACTCCTTTAGTTGTTTTTAATCAAGACTAATACGCGTGAAGTTTGTGGGAAGGACAGTCCCATAGACTAACAGCAACAACAGGTACAGCCAGAAATCCTGTCTTACATAATATATCCATAACATGGCATCAGGTTCCTTTGCTTTTGACCTTCTCAGAAGATCCTGTTGTTCAGTTTTGCTCTCTTGCCATTCAGTTGCAGTTCTCCCTGTTGTTTTTCAGCAAGGATATCCACAGGTGGCTTTTTGACATGAGAACTTAGGGAGAAGGTTTAACATAGCACCTGATTTTCTTATGCAGTTTAACTCCCTGCAGCACCCTGTCTATGCTTTCACAGCTGGCAAAATGGGCATGACCATTTCACAGTTAGACAGTGCTATGTAACACACCTGCAATTATTTTGGGTAGCTAAAGTGTTAGTTAGATAATCATCAGACCTCAGTAAAAGCTCTCAGCTATGGATATCTTGAAGCAAAGACAGAGCAAGCGGGACAGGTTTATATATTTGTTTCAACTTCACTTAAAACAATAGGCTTGAGGTGCTATTTGCCCTGTTCATTTCAAAGGGTTGTTAACTAGATGCCCAGTGCTGATACAAGTCGTCACGTTGTGTCCTTTTTACATTATGTTCCAGATCAAAACACTGGACTGCTGCACATGTACCCTTCTTAAGTCGCCTGGTTACAGAGCAATTACATCCTGGACACATTTTAGCCATGGTAGAGCCAGGCAAACTCATCTTAAACTGCCTGTCCAGGTGAACTTGCTACAACTTGACTTGGGACCACTCTAAGAGCATGGCAAAGATGAGGAAACGAAGTGACGGGGAACTCCAGCAAAGAGGAATACAAGCAGGACTGTCGAGCAGCCTTTTCCAGTGACACGACCCAGGCAGAGTGTTCACCTCTCAACAGACTGCACTCAGCTGGGCAGAGGAATCAGTATTACATAGTAAAGCAAGTTATATTTACAGTCCATTCAATGTTACAGCTGCTCTTGTAAATCTGGCTGCAGACATAATGGGCTGACAAATGTATTCCAAAGGCCATATAACAACATAGTTTGAAATGAATCATGAGTGCCATGTAAATCAAATGCAAAATCCATTTTAATGCTCTGAACTGTATTTCCCCCTTTTTTTTAATCCTTTCCCATTCCATGTGTAGTTTGGACTCTCTTCCTGCCTGCCAGAGCAGTCTCCCAGACACAGGGCCATCTTCTGTTTTTTACTCACTCAGTAGCAGTGAAACATTTCCAGGTAACTCCTTCCTTGGTAACGGACAATTTAAAATGAGAGAACTTGGGAGTAGAAATTGTTGGTTAGCTTAAAAATAGATAACTACGTATTGCAGAGAGAGATATATATTTGTACCAGTTTTAATGTAAGAGAACAGGTATCACTTTTCCTGTTGTAAACCAATAATCTGAACATCAACAGCTTTTAAAACTTGAAATGAACTAAATTTAGCAATTTTCATTTTTTCTGGTACTGCCCTATCTCATCCATCCCAGTGATCTCCGCTCTCTCCCATCACTGTGCTCTCTCCCCTGACAGCTCCAGACCTGTTCACTCCTTTTCTCATCACACAGATGCTTTAGTAAAGCTCATTTGTTTTCACACATCTGGTAAACTTTTGTTTAGATTTTAAAAACAAAAGAAGAAGAAGTTCAGTAAGCTGTTTTCACTCCCAAATTACCTAAGCACAAGGAGTGGGAGACACATATGTTCTTAGTAAAACCACACAGTCCTGAGGGACAAGGCCTGGACCCCTGGAATAGCCTTTAGCTCTCAGCAAGATGGATCTGCTCTTTCTTACCTGCTCCTCTGTAAAAGAGAGGTTGAAGTGAATTGCACTGCATCAGTGCAAAAGCAATGGGAAGCTGCAATGTATTCTTTCCCTCTAAATTCCAACCCATTTGAGCAAAATCTAACCATCAAGCCTCACTGAGTAGGAACCCTTCTCTTTTGTTTCTCAGCTCCAGCTTGAATGATCCCAGATTTTCCCTAGATCTTCAAACACATCCCCTGCCACTCCTTAGCCTGCACAGAAAAAGGAAAACTGGCAACTTCAAGAGCACTGGCCACTCCTCCCTGCTCAGAGGCCCACTGCACATCTCTGCTTTGATGTGGCTGACCTCCTCTGAACTGGAGAAGACTGTTGCTTCTCAACTCAGATTTCCCCCTGAGGCAATGAATTATCCTGACAACTGACTACTGACAACCGACACCTCCCCATAGGGCTCCATCCTACTGTGGGAACCACACTTCAATGGGAAACTTCGACGTATATCCCAGGCTGGAAGTGGGGCAGTTGGTGCTTAATGAATGTTTCTATTTTGCTGAGGGACAACCTCAGGCTGGAAGGTTTGAGCAAGAATCTGAACATTTGAAAGTGTTTCGATGTGAGGGCTCAGTCAGTCTGGTGACAATATAGAAGCCAATTGTGAAATCTGGAGAGGTTCCCAAATTTCCCCCATTCTTAAATGGACACTGAGATCAATCTGATACATAACTTCAACACCAAGCCTCCATGGATCATTGGTTTGTGCCTCCCTTTTCTTTCTCTTTTGTGCCATCCTTCCTGTGCACATCTTCTCCACTTTCTACCTTGGGAAATGGGAGTGTATGAAATTATTATTCTTTGACAGGCTCAGTTAACAAAAATTTTGCAAAAACACTGGTCTTAGCTATTTTTACATTAACTATTTATATACACAAATATATTTGTCCTGGGGAATAAAAAAATCAAACTACATAAGGAAAATCAGAAATGTTAAATCATTTTTAAAGCTTTACATCCTGTCCCAGCTGCAAACTTGCACATGCACAGCACAATTACATGTTCAAAAGACCATTCACAATGTGTGATTTAAGGCTGGTCCATTCTGTGGACTAGGGTTTTGGGGTTTAGTTTAACAGTTTGGAGGGTTTTTTCTGTTGTTCTGGTATATTATACTAGGAAATATGCAACTAAAGAAACCCACCTGGATTATTAGGTCTAGCCCATAAGCATATGTAAGTCTATAGGGTGCAGGTAGCTTGACAGACCAATCAATCCACCACAGCCATAATATACTTCCCCTAGAAAGAAAAGGATAATTAAAAGTCATCACTAGTGTCCTGGATTAGTTTGGTTAAAAATATGAGATATTTCTTAGACACTGAGAACCAATACATAAAACTGAAATGCCTCCCTGTCTGCCATCCTGGCCTGGCACGTAGCTCCTTCTAGCCCCAGATTTAGAGGTGAGCCTAATGCTGAGCATGTGAAGTAGACCAGA
Source organism: Nestor notabilis (assembly GCF_000696875.1). Classification (NCBI taxonomy): domain Eukaryota; kingdom Metazoa; phylum Chordata; class Aves; order Psittaciformes; family Psittacidae; genus Nestor; species Nestor notabilis. Next base: position 32,723 of record NW_009926649.1, read on the forward strand.
ACATCTGAGAGTAGAAATATTTTGGAGTGCCATCAGGAAGAGCCTATCTATCAGGTGCACTGGGACTAATTCACCAACTTCAGACAATTTTTCATCAACAAATGCAAAGAAGCATTAAATAGGCACATCAGAATCTAAATCTTCAGTTTGTATAAATCAGTCTTGTTCAGCAGATTTATGCTGATTTACACCCACTAAACAGATACTGAGTTTTGGATTACATTCAACACAATATTCATATAAATCTGGAAAACTCACTGTATTTTTAACAATACTTTTTTTTCCAGCAAACCAAATGGTCTTGAGCTTCGCTTTAAGAAAAAAATCCCACAAATTATTCAGCATGTCTCAACTTTGAGTGTACCCTTCTTCAGTGTAAAATCACTTACTGATGAGCAGTAAGTGGTTGCAGCTGATGGTATCTGCTAGCCAGAGGATACAAATGTGCTAATCTTACTTCCAATATAAACAACAGTTGGGGCAACTTTTTGCAATGTAAATGGTTTGTTGGGTGCATTTTATGACACAGCTTGTGCCTTCACAAGCACTGGTCATTGTTTGCTTTTCTTTAAAATTAAGTCGAAGTATTTCACAGCTTTGTTTGGACCCAAAATAAATTAGGCCCATTTGTATACCGTCTAGGTGCAAGTGAGCACGTAGGCATTTGTGCTCAACTTTTAAAGGGGATGCAGTTTTCGAAGTTTCACAAGACATACTCTACCTGTAAGGACATACAGACTTTTCTTAACACTAAGGAGAAGTAAATATGAAGAAAAACTATGTAAAGCCTAGTTCTTTGTTCTCCAGATTTTGAGATACGCACTAACATTGTATTTTCAGACTTTTGTTTATGCCAAAGGAAAATGGACATGTACCCTGGATGGTTATTGTTAGCTTGAAAACTGAACTTCTTTTGTTTAAATTTGAGACTATTGAGCTGCCCAAAACAACCCCAAAACCTTTAAGTCAGAAAAATTGGATTTGAGTCTTTTTGTTTGTTTATCCATAGTAATTTTAAAAGCCATTAAAAAAAAAGCCATTAAAAAATCGCATTTCCAGTCACTGAGCTCACTTGGAGATGAAAGGTTCCTCCTGGCCGTTACTCAGCACTTTCCCTTCATACTGTCCTGTCCCACCACGGAGGTTATTAACCTTTTACAAGTGCTGCTCACATCCTCCCTTTGATGAATGGTGCTAAGCTTGTATTTAGATTACAGGATTTCCCAGCAAGGTTGTTTTGTTATTGAGGGAGAGGGAATTTTAACACGATGTTTTTTCATAGCAACCACTCGAGTTTCCCCATAAAAATTTGCATTGGGAACCTACTGCAAGGAGTTTTGCACTGTACCAACCCGAGGCCTTAATGCAAGGTCACGGGTGCCCCAAGCACAGGGTGCAGTGGTAGGTTTTGGACTACTCGTCTGATTGCAAGTTGCAAAGGGGCTTTTCCCCAGGGCTTTCAATGCTGTTCTCTTGTAGCTCCTGCCAGGAGGTGGAAAACCTGGAGTGACTCTGGGGAAGACTGAGAACAGAGAGGAAGAGTGCAGCAAGAGGGGAAAGAAAGCTCCCTTTTGCTTCTCTGAAACCCTCATCCTCTTTCAAAGCGGGAAAAAAAAACCCAGAGAGAAGGTGGAGAGTGAGGCCGGAGGGGAAGACATTTCCCTGCCACCTCATTACTCTCTGCTCACTGTAAACTCCCAGTTGTGGCCAGCCTGACTCCTGCCCTTTTCTTCTCTCTCTCTGGCCTCTGCACTTAAATTTCTCACAGCCTTCTTCCCAGCTGGAAATGCAAATCAAGACACATTCAGGATAAAGAGTAACAACACCCCATTCTCCTTTTCGGATTACATAGGAGAGAATGTTTTTGGTCTTCGCTTCTGTGATTAGATGAATTTTTCATGACTCATGAACTTACTTTTCTGGCTAAATAACGTACTGGCTTAAATCTTTTTCCCTCAGTGGAAAAAAGCTGACACCAGATGTTTCTTTAGACCCTTCCCTGTCCTGAGTGAGTAAACAGCAGAGACAAACAGGCTGTTCTGTCATCTTGCTCCTCTCCAGAATACCAACAGTTTTATCACTTAGTTAAGAAAAAAAACAAGTGTTAAAACTGCTACCAACCACATTTCCAGCTAAAGATATGCAAGTCCTCACTCTCAACGTGAAATAAAAGTGTTTACACATGAATAATATGGGTGGTTATGAGCACTGTGCTATGATGCAGTGATACAATAAAGCTCTTGTGCTGCCCAAGCTCTCAGCTCTGACGAGCGTGTCTCCTGGCCCAGGAAAGCAACAGCCCTTTCTAATAGCTGCCCGTCAGTATTTTTAAACCTCCTCTCCTAAAATAACACGTCAATGTTTGCCTACCTGAACTTACAGGAAGGCTGAATGAAAATTTGTGGGCACACCACTGTAAATGGATTTTGTCACGGTTTTTATGATGTCATGAGACTATTCATTGTCCTATACTGAGAAAGTGAGTGGGAATTGCCCTTCTCCCTGCAGCCCCCTCGCCTCTGAAGGGATTTTTGAACTCTTTAACACCTCTGAAAGTGTGGGGGTTTGGAACGGTGGACAGCAAACTACCCCTCCTGAGGTAAAGGTGAGCGTGTTGGCTCTGTTCCACTAGTCAGCATTCAAGGTTGCTGTGTTACTTACAAATATATCCCAAAGTGAACCATAAAAAAAACACCACACAGACAATTTTAATTCCTTCCCTGTCAGTAATGCCACTACATTTGTTTAGCAGTGGAACTGTGGCACTAGCTGATATTTTATCTTCCACTACTAGTAAAAATCTAATTAATTTATATTTGAGAGAGAGGGAAGAATAAACAAGTTACCAGGCCCCAAGGTGTTTTTGTACTGAGACAAGTATATCTGCAAGTTACAGGTCATTTAAACTTTTTTCAGTCATGCACACATAAAATACTAGATCACGGCATTGTTAATTAATATTATTGTGATATATGTTTCATGTAGAAAAATGTTGGTTCCTTCCACCTGGGTCTTTGCTTAACAAATAATTCAGAGAACAAATCTGGTGTGTAGGATATTTGTTTACTATAATTGTTTAAAATTAGGTCACACTTTAGTCTCCTTCTGTAGTCAGAGGACAAAGTTATTGTACCTTCTGGGAACTACTCATCCATTCAGAAATAGATTCCTAGTTTTACAACACACTGGAACACAGAGAGACACTTTTCCAGTCGCATCCTGGGGTGCCGCAGGGCAAGACCTAATTGTATGAGCTTTTTCCATTAAAGCCCATAAAATACATTTATGTATATGTGCATTTTGCAGCATGAAGAGCACCCAGTCGTTTACACCACAATTTTCAGAGCTGGTGTCTTCATTGAACAACCCCAGGTGTTTCATTTGTAGCACTGGACTGGGTGGCATGTGTTTGTACATGGCGGGGAGGGATTTCAGGGTGCAAAGCCCTCTGATGGAGGGGGGGACATACATAAGGGAGGGAGGATGGTACTGACTCATATTGTCAGTGGGAAGCAGCCCCTGGAGCAACCTCTCCTAGAACTATAGCTGGATTATGTTCTTAAGGAAAACCAGTCACTTCGTGCTGGGAAAGATCCTGAGCCATAACTAATGCACAAGCACTACGGGTGTTGCAGGGAGGGAAGCTGGGACAAGAGAAGGCGCAGGGAAACTAAAATAACTAGGAAGCCTATCTGGAAACTGCTGTTCAGTCGTGCCAAGATCTTTAACTTAATTTTAGATGTGATTTCTCCTTTGTTCCCCACCAGACAGTCCATCCTGTGGAAACCATGTACTTGAGCATGTCTCCTAGCAAGTGTGTGCTTAAATAACTTGTAGACCTAAGGGACAGGAGTGGGGAGAAGGACACCTTCTTGGACAATGATATTTGCGAAACATTAAGATAGAACATGATAGTCTTTGGGGCTGCAAAAGGGCTGGGTTTTTGTGGCAGGGTGTCAAAAGCTGTTCCTGGTATTGTTTTGCTTTCCTTCGGAGCTTGCAGAGTCGCCCCACTTCCTTCAGTATTCCAAGCCATCCAGATGAATCAGGATGATAAGTGGTGAGAAATTGGCTTTACAATTTAGCCACATATGGAAAACATGCTCTGATAAATGTATTCATTTGTGTTCTTAAAGGTGAATGTAGAGATTTTCTAATTTGAGGCATATTTCTAAGTCTTTATTTCCATTTCCTAGTATAGATCTATGTCTTGATTTCATCAGAGTTAAATTTAAGAATGTATTTGGTTTACAGTCAGGAAAAAATATGCCTTATCCCTTCTTGTTTCATGTTTCTACACATGAATTCCCAGCAGACAGGGTAAGAAGGTGACTTTTTTGTTGTCCTCTTCCAGTCAGGACATTGTAACAATGGCAGACTGAGAAGTGAAGCCTAATTCCTGTCCACTTAGAGACAGGATAAGCCACATCTATGCTCCAACATAAACACCCAGACCACCTTTCTGCAGCCAGCTGGCACTAAATCTCCTATTGATCTTACTTAATTGCTGAAGGAACCAGGATCTTACAGACTGGAAATCTTTACAGTCTGAAATGATCGTTTGACTTTTGAAGGATGACGGCATTTAGGTGGGTGATCTGGATGTGGCCTACAGTTCTGAATCTATAGTTAATGTCTAAATAAAGAGCCATTAAACTCTAGTTCAACTCTACAGAGAAATTAAAATTCTTTAAACATTAGTTTCCTAAAATTAGTGTTGAGAAAGAGCATATTATTATAATCTGATGTCACAAAAGTTCAACGGGTGGCAGTCTGGCTTGCAGGCAAAATGAATATAAAGATAGACTTCTGTGCTACTGATGGAGTCATCAGTTGTAAGGCAGTTGTAAAACAGTTGTGAAACACTCAGAGTCAGGTGCAAGCCTCTCACCTTCTCTAGGGTCCAACAGAATGCACATGCAGTGAAAAATTTTACATAATATGAGCAATCTGCTGCTGCTTTACTGAATCACTGCATAATCCAATAAAGTATATCTTTTGTGAAAAAAGTTGATTTCTTTACCAGCCTTAATTCTGGGCTGAGTTTCACACCACCAGAGAAATGTCAATGCTCTCTTGATGGTCAGGTGTGAGTGATGGCTTACGTGTTGCCCAGGAATAATTGCACTGAAAACTTATGCTATTGCTTCATTCTTTGTCATTTCAGGAAATGCTGGTTCTTATAAAGTGGGGAGAGTCTTCTTCTTGGTGAAGGCTGAACAGGCTTTTTAAGCACTCTTAGGTGGCCACATTAACACATAGTGCAGCATACAATTAGAGTATACACAAAAATATAGCCACAGGCCTTACATAATGAAGGGGAGTGAATATCTGCCCATGGGCTGTAGCATCCCTATTTTATAGGTATAAGCCTTCTGGTCTAAGGATAATCTGAGGTATTTTGTGGGGTCTTCTACACTGAAACAAGGGATAATTGATGTGCCTCAGGGAATGAATACATTGAAGAGCATTCAGTATAAAATTGCTGGTCTCCAGCATTACCAGGTTTAATGTTGGTAGTTTCTAGAATGGATTTAGTTTAAATATGCAAAATGAGAGACTATAAATCAACTTTATGATAATTATATATTTTCTTTGTGAGGTTGATTAAAAAGTCTATGTTTATTGCTTCATCTCGTCTTCTCTTGGTTACCCCCAATTTTCCAGATGCAGTTGACACCCTAGTTAGTTGGGATACTTTACATTCCTGCCATGAATGTGAAGCACCTTACAGAACTTTTAATTGAAGAGCTGAATGTATTTAGCTAATTTCAAGGTTTAAAATTTGGAACGTTATTGGAAATATGGTCCACACATGCAACATTTTCCCTCAAGATGTCTGAGTTTACATTAATTAATCAAGCATTCAGAATAGGAAGCATTAATCATTTGTCTCTGCACATCCCTGGGATTATTCCAAAGCCTCCTTCCTTTTCTCTGTCAATATAAATAAAATAGAGAAGAGGAAAGCTTAACATATGGTCATAGATAGAGAGCATGTCCTTTTCTCCAGGAGCATACATCAAAGATTTGCAGAGATAGGACTGATTCATCAGCGGTGCTCTTAGGCCAATATGGAGTCAAGGATGTGAATCAGTCACAAGCAATGTGACTTTAAACCTTCATAAATGAGTTTCAAAGATGATACAATAAATTTATATTTTCCTTGCTCTGCTCCCCTGTTCACTATTTGTCTATAAAATATTCCCTTTGTAGCAATTCCTTTTGCCCTTATCTCCAAGACATTAGGAATAGCTGTGTATGTGAAAACCTGAAAATCTCTATTCCTCAGCAGTCCAGGAACCAAACGTAAAAAGCTGTATCATGAAGCAGGATGGAACCAAGTGTCTTGTCAAATCAGTCTCCTGAGGGTTCATGTTCATGGCGTTGGTGATGTAAGGGAACTGTTAGTTATAATGTTCTTGAGGTGCATTGCCTGTTCATGTCAGATACAGATGAAGTTTTCCAGAAGAAACACAGCAAGCTAAGGATCGTGGAGTTGTTCCAAACTGTTAGTGGTATAGGTGTAGTTGATTTCCAGGAAAGTGGTGGAAGCCTTCTTACTTAATTCCCCTTTCTTCTCAATTTCCAGGTAATTATTCTTAGTTTACCCTTTCAAACAATAGGTAGTCATTCAGGTTTTCATGCTTTAGGGGATTTACAATAACATGACAAAGAATCTAAGCTATCTGATCTTCTTTTCTTAAATCTGAATGACACCATCAGCATGAGTTTGTTTTCTATTGTACTGTCCTGAAGAGGTAAGCTATCCTGAAGTTATATATATTGATTTCTGGAATTGCATGGTCAAAGCTAGTCATAGGGCAGAAAGATCAGTCAAGGTCACAATGGAGACATGCAAAGTATGTAAGCTGTGATATGTCAATTCTGTAACTTTCTTATAGTAAGCAAAATTTCATATTAAGCTTTTCTCCCAGGAATGCACAGAAAGGAGAATTACAAAAACGAGTTGGGGACAAAACATATTCTCCTGTTTTCTGTGGGATTAGAAGGAATTAGAAGACTAAATATTAGATAATTAAAAGGAGCAACGGGCTTTGAAGAAACAGAGAGTCCCATGATCAAAAGGCTGCATCATATCCAAAGCTTAAGAGTTTTTCTGTTTATACTTTTTAAGTTAAGCCACTTGGATTTGCTTTTGTAAGTGATGCCCTATGGCCCTGAAGAACAAAACCATGTGGAAAAAGACTAACTGCTTGAGATTTTTGCCTCCCTATGGAATTACTGCACCCTTGTGTGAGAAGGTCAATCTTTCCTCATGCCCATAGCATAATCATTGGGCCATTCTCTTGGTTTCAACTGTCTCCCGAGGCATCCAGTCTGTATCAGCAGTCAGCTTGTTTTTGCAAATGAAAAAAGAAAGTGATTCCATTAGTCAAGACCCAAAATCCACACCGAAGTGACAGCATGCCAAATTTCACAGATGCTAGTGAACGTATGCATAGTTTCAGTATTGCTTCAGAAAAAGGTTGTGTAGCTTATTACCTATCTTTCCCGCAAGAGAAACTGCATTGAAAAATGGAAAACAAACACATGGCTTTAAATGGAACTGCTAAGTTTTATGTTACTTGCAAGTAAAAAGCCACATCACACTGGCAACAACATGGATGTTTCTTAATTTGATTCACAAATCTACAGAAGGGAAGTATTTATCACCTCCCCTAAGAAATTTTGAACATTCAGCGTAAAACACAAATCTCCATTTAAATCTTTTGTAATCAGTGAATTCTTTTCAGTATGATGCACAAATAGAGAGGAAATTTTAATATTGGTTTGGAACAAAAAAATTGACCTTTTTTTTTTGTAAGTAGTTTTGGAAACAACCCCATCTTTGCATAAATCTTTGTCCTGCCTCATCTTGTTTTACAGTGTTCCCTTTCTGTGCAGATCTTGGCAGAAGTCAGCTGGTTAATTCCCAATGACAAGAATTAGTTAGATAATGGTTTTTATGGAATTGCTAAAACATTTGACTCCATTAATTGGCCAAGAATATGTTTACACTTAACCAAATGGCCTGCTTAGAAAACTCCCAAGAAATAACCTATGCAATGAAACCACTTTTTAAGAGATCCAGCTTCTTTTGCCTCAGTTCTCAGGGACCTTCATGTAAAGGCAGTGCCTACAACCTTGTGCCTACAGGGATGCTGAATCTCTGGGGAACTACACCAGTGAATGGAGCTGCTTTAAGGGAGAAGAAGGCAGAACTGAGATGCCCAAGACTAAAATTACAATCCACAAAAACTTGCCTAGCCCTATAAGGGATAAAGAGGACCACAACCACAGATCTTTTCCCCCATAAAGTTCGCTAGGTGCTTCGGTGCTTGACAGCCTGGTCTGATGCCATCCCTCCAGAGCTGCTTTTCTAACGCCTGCAGCACTTCAGGACTTGGGAACTCGATGCTCCTCCACCCACGTCCGTGAGGGTCCAGTCTAGCAGGTGTTTTCTGGAAAAGCTGGATATGTATTTGCTGTACTGATTTCTGCATGAATCACAGCAGGCCCTCTGCATCTGGAAGGGAAGAAGAACTGTTGATTTTATCTAACAATTTAGAGGTTTAAAGCATTTACCCAGGAAGCTGACGCTTGAAGCTTTTCTTCTTCTCAGCCAAAGGCACTTCCAGCTCAGAACTGCAACCTCCCACAGGAACATGGGGAAGAAACACCCTCCTTATAATGTCAAAACTGGTGTGGTCGAGAAAGCCAGGGGCAAAGATGTAGGAAGAGAGTAGGTCATAAATGGGTGCTGCTATCCTTGTGTCTGGGAGGCACAGGCTTGGCTCTCTTCCCGTACTGCACACTAAAGATCTCAAAGAATTTTAATACTTTTCAATTAGAACCCCACTGAAGGAGATTATCCCCAACACATAATTACTGTCTTTCTGCTGTCTCAATTACTCATCAAAACCATTCATTTTAGACATAAGACTCAAGGTAAGCACTTCCCAGTTTGCAGAATATTTGCTGGGATTTGAGTTAGCAAATTAAAAACAAATTCTTGGAAATAATTCATTTTCTCATGAGCTCTGGGGAAAAAAAAGAAAAAGAACCAGGCAACCTTACGTCTTCTTGTCTTTAAACTCAAATACCTACCAATTCTTTTCTTATTTATTCAAAACTTATTAAAACAAAGGGTGCACTTGAACATCTTAAAGAGTGAACTGACTAAATTCCATCTTTCCTTATGAAGGATAGAAATTAAATCTTTTATCTACAAACGAAAGCAAAAATGTGCATCCACAAGTGGTTTTTCATCGTAAGTGCTTCTGCTGATGGCTTCTAAATTACTGATTGTACTTGCAAACAAATTTTCTCGCATTACAATGTAAAGAGATTAGTTATTAAAATTTGGCTGGTATTAACATAAAGTACCTCCGTGGTGTTTTCTAAAGTAAATTGAATATACTTTTGATGTTGTACGTAGAGTTGGAAGACAGTTTCGACCTGCCAATTTCTCTAATAGACTGAGAAAGACATCAAAATATCAGTATCAGTCATAAAGATAAGGGTATAGAGACAGACAGTAGTGAAGATTCTATAAGAAATCAATTTTCTGATCTACATCTCTTTTTAATCAATTGATGAATTATGTAAAAGCCAAACTGACTTTAAAAATGAACCAAAGTGCATCTGTATGAAGATTTTCAAGAAGAGATAGCACTTCTGGCAGCTCAGCTCTGTTTGAAAGTTAGTTTCATAGAATCACATAATAGTTTACATTGGAAATGACCTTTAAGATCATCAAGTCCAACTGTTAACATTACACTGCCAAGTCCACCACTAAATCGCATGTCTAAGTGCCACATCTACACATCTTTTAAATACCTCCGGGAATGGTGACTCCATCACTTCCCTGGGCAGCCTGTTCCACTTCTTGACAACCCTTTCCACGAAGAATTTTTTCCTAAAATCCAATCTAAACCTCCCCTGGTACAATGTGAGGCCATTTCCTCTTGTCCTATCACTTTTTACTTGGGAGGAGATACTGACCCCCACCTCACTACAACCTTCTTTCAGGTAGTTGTAAGAGAACGATAAGGTCTTCCCTGAGCATCCTTTTCTGCCAGCTAAGCAACCCCAGTTCCCTAAGCTGCCCCTCATAGGACTTGTTCTCCAGACTCTTAATGAGCTTCGTCGTTGCCCTTCTTTACTGATGCCTTTGCAGTTTTGGAAACCTTTTGCTAATTTCCACCCACCTATTTCAGTTAAATAGTTAACCTGACTACAAGAAGTAAAAGGAAAAGCAGCTTTTTCTACAAAATCTCATTCTGTAGCCAGAAGTTAGAGCAGTGATTTTCTCACAAAAAAACATTTTCACGTCATAGGGAAAGGGGTTTGTGCTAACGACCTTTATAAGGAAAAATGACTCCCACATCCCAAAGGACTTTACTGCATGTGGGGTTTTTTTGAAGGAGAAAGTTCATAAATCATTCTTCCATATCATATAAATACATCTATATGTTTGGATTTAATTATCTCTTTTTTAAAACTTAGATCAAGTGCTATAGTCCTTAGTCCTACAATACTGAGCCTGGAAAACTCCTTTTAGAATTCATACTTGGAAAATGAATAATCTGTGTTTTTATCTCTAAAGTATAATTTATCCATGGAAATTGCAGGTAATCTGTGGGAAAAAAAAGAAAAAGCAGTACTCAGAAAATGAATAACGTCATTGCAGATCCAATTACGAAATAAACATTGTTTATACGAAATAAACATTGTTGAAACTAGAAGTTCTTAACTACATTTGATAAAACCTCTATAATCTCCAGAGAGGAAAACAGAGAGAAAAGAAGCATATGGAGGTCAGTCTGGGTGTGACATCCATTACCACATCAATCTCAGCCCCATTAATCATTTCAATATACTGAATATATTTTTTACTTATAGCATGTTGCCTGGTTTCATCGTGAGAAAGGGAAGGGAAGGGAAGGGAAGGGAAGGGAAGGGAAGGGAAGGGAAGGGAAGGGAAGGGGAGGAAAGGAGAGGAAAGGAGAGGAAAGGAGAGGAAAGGAAAGGAAAGGAAAGGAAAGGAAAGGAAAGGAAAGGAAAGGAAAGGAAAGGAAAGGAAAGGAAAGGAAAGGAAAGGAAAGGAAAGGAAAGGAAAGGAAAAAGAGTGCAGAAATACTGACTCTGGGAAGATGTCGAGATGGAGGAGTGGGATACTCCATTCCTCCAAATGAACTGTTCACAGTTCATGGGCTCTCAAAAGCACAGTTCTTAACTGGACAGGTGTGTTGTTGCCTAGTTGGCTGCTCTCAGGGATCCTGAGGTTACATAAGATTTTTGGCTATGTTTTAAACATAATTTTTATCCTTCTAATGTGATAAGTAAGTGATGCCCATCTCTTATGTCCAGCTTTTCCCCATTCTCCCCATAGAAAGGAGCAGATCACTCCCAACCTGGATAGAAAAAGGATGACTTCACTGGAAGACTTTTTTTATGCGTCCATGAAGAGAAGGTATGTACTTTGCTGTACAGCTCAGAGAACTTGCTCAAGGGATAAGAAAATCAGAAGAAAACACAGTGATGTGGTGCCCATATGCTGTCACTGGGATGGGTGACGAATCGTCTGTAATGGTGCATAAACTGGAACAAAAATAATTGTGGGAGGACTTAAATACCCTCATGACAAGGAGCATATTGGCACCTCTGCCTTCATCCATAGATCTGTCCACAAAACTCACTACCAGTCTATGGGGTACTGTAGGCAAACTGAATTTTGCCACCCCAGTGTGAGAGTCCTGGGCCTGGTTGATACCTCCAGAAAGATGAACTGGGTGAGCCCTGGAAAACCAGTCCTGCAGTTCCTCCTTCTTTGGTCATGTTCCAGGGCAGGAGGACACAACCATAGGACTTGATACTGGTACAAGCCATCCCAACCAGAACAGGGGCCTCCTTGGGGTCCTCATATTTTAAATGAGAGAGTGTATTTGGCAAGTGAAGATTGATCACAGTATTAATCTGAAATAATGCTTTTAGCTTTAACTTTCCCTTTCCTGAATTTGCTTCACCCCATTATGGCATTTCACTATTAGTCAGCAACAAGAACCTTTTGTAGTGGAACGCCACCTTCTTCCTACACATTCGTGCAACATTAAGCAAGTGCAATATTAAAAATAATAATCCCATATGGGAAGGGGTAAACTGCTGCCAGTTAGTGACTCTTCCAGAACTGCTCAGATTTGGGGTGGCCTGTGCACTTTCCTGGTTTTCATGAAAAGGGCAATAAAGCAGCTTCTGTAGATACAAAACTTGGAAACAACTAAAGACACCACCCAAAGCAACTGGGCCAATGTCCCAAAGCCAGAAAAAAAGTGTGCATTATGTGTTAACTGTGCTTATCTATAGGAAAACAGCAGAGCATGAGTATGATGTTGTGGGGATCATAAAACCATGAGAAGCAGCTGTGGGGAGTAGCTGGGCCAAAAGGATAGGTAGAGCTTTACTTCTTCCTTCTCTGAAGTGGTATTTTAGGGATTCCTGAGTAGGGAATTACTGACATTTCTCAATACTCCCAGGAGAAACTGGTTCTTGTACCCGCTCATTGGAAATAAACTAGATGACAGAGAAGATGATGCCTTTTTCATGATACCAAGGTTTCCTTCTAAAGAGGAAAGAATAAGAAGAGTCCTGAAAGGTCCTAAATATTAATCAGATGTTCATGACACAAAGGGAGGAAAGGCTCTGAGGGGCCTGTAGGAGTTAATGGATGAATTTGTGAATGTTTGAGATCTTGCTCTAGTGCTTGAGGGGAAGCGCAGAAGGCTTGCTCTGTATGTATTTGCAGCTCCCTAAATACAGACCACAGTGCCAGGGCTTGAATTTCACACATTAATCTGCAGGGACCTTCAAGTCAGACACATGGCTCTAAGACAGAAAGGAAAATAGTTCTTTGCTGTTTTTCACATCTATTTGATTAGGTCGATTTTTACCGTACGAGCAAACTTACAGAGAAAGAACAGATGATTATTTAGAAAGCAGCACAAGCACAGCTTAAAGAAACTCTGTTAGAAAAAGGTAGTGTCTATCTGTGATCACCAAATGTACTAAATCTGCTGATGTGGGTTCTGTTTCCCACAGTTGAAGAGCAGGAAAGTGATCTTCCCTTGCTCTTGGGACAGAAATCGTATCGGATGAATCAGCCTCTTACAAGAGCTTTTTGGACAGAATGCAGGAAAATCTTCATATGATTTGAATTTCGTTAACTCGCAAGTGTTATTGTTTTATGTTGTTGGCAAATGTGCTATCATTAATAACAGCATCTGCCAAATGCTACTACTTTATGGGACGTATGACAGTTGAATCTATGCATCAACATCTTACAGCCTCACACCTGTTAGCAGGACTAACCCTTCTCAGCAGCAGGGACCTTGCCCGTGAGTGCACACTATCATCAGCTTCCACACCAGCCAAGCCAGGGCTCTCAGCACTTTGGAGGACTGACTCGTGTATTTCTCTCCTTTCCAAAAGAACCCTGGGGTATTAGAAAGAGCGAATAAACAAAACAAAACAAAAGTCAACAAGAAAAAAGCCCAATATTTGCTGAAAATGCTGAGCAACATTTGCACCAATTCTGTTAATATGCCCCTGAAATTTCCTGTATGTCCTGCTGTGCAAATGCCAGGAGACAATGGCTTTATTTCTCCAAATATTAAGGAATATTTTCTTTGGCTTTGCTCCTTACTCATCATTATTCCTCACGTCCTACGTTTCAGAGCAGGGTTTCAAAAGGACATGCCTGGGTAACATTTCATTTACCTCCTCTGAGATTTGACTTTGTACCAGATCCTAAGGGTCATGTGAATTTAGCAGCGTGTTTCCACTCTCTCTGTGAACACTGTGTGCAACATTGTTAACTGATCATTAGCTGTTGTGAGCATCCTTATTCTTACCTACTGGGGTTGTACAAGAGGGTCATGCAAAATTGTTTTTTCCAAGCTGTGGGCAGGCTTTGTGGTTATGACACAGTGGCTTAAATGTCAACCTATGAATTGAAATCACAGCATCAGGCAGGGCTGAGAGCTGCTGGGCTCGAAAAGCTGTGGTCCATCCCAGCTGCAGGCCCTCTCACTATCAAGGGATTGAATGTACAGATCTCATTTATGGGCAGCAAATGAAGTTGTTTCAGCACTTAACTAGGAAAACCAGCCTGTTACCATGCAGCTCATGCCATGCAAGCAGCTGCTGCCATAAGTCTTATTTTAAAGTTGTCGTTTTTGTCTTTAAGTGCAGCACACAGAGCAGAATAAACTCTGCGACTGCAAGTTTTGGGCAAAGCTGCTCCAGTATGTACTAAAAAATGTAAGAAGTACCATAGCCAGTCAAATCAAAGGCCTGTCTAGCCAAGTATCCTGTCTCTGACAGTGATTATTAGCAGATCCTGAAACAAAAGTATGAGAATTAAGGCGTATAGAGTCTTTTTACTGCCTTCCAGACTCCAAAAATCAACAGCTTAGAGATTTCCTGAGACTGAAATTACATCCAGAGCATAGTATCAAATGGTCAACAAAGCACTCATCCTCCATTAATGTGTCAATCCCTTTTGGGTTTTATTTATCCAATTTATTCCACCGAAGTGTTAACTACAGGCTGCACGAAAATGTTTTCCTTTTTTGCCTATTTTAAGCTGTGCCTGACAATTTTATTGGGTGCCCCCTCAGATTTTATGATCTGAGAGACTGAAAACGATGAGTCCCTATTCATTTTTCCTGCATCACCCTGGTTATACAGACTGTGCCATATTCTGCTTCCGTGATCATTTTTCTAAACCGAGAAATCCTGTTATTTAACCAGCAGAACAGTAAGACACAGTGAAGAGGAAAAGATATTTGTGATAGGACCAGTTGTGGAGGGAGAAGGAGGTTCTGGATGCAGGTCTTGTACCAGGCATCTTTTCACCTACTCTGTAGACCTGTGATGTTGAAGAACAGATACTGGAAGTTTCCTTCCCAGGGCCACAAAGGCATGGAGGTGGATGGCAACTGCCACCTAAGGGCAGGCAGAAAAGAAAGGGAGAGGGCATCATCTTCTCTGATGAGGGTCTGAAGTAAGCTGAGCAGCTGGGTGACTGAGTACTAGGGAGAATTTGCTGGGTGATTTCACAGGGAAGTCTTAAAAACCACTTGACTAGGAGGAACAGGTTGATGGTGCTTTTTATGAGCAAAGAGGACAATCATCTTAAACACAATATTTGGTGTCAGTGAGGGGATTTCAGCTGCTGGGTGGGAAAGAAAGTAGATGATTGGCTGTGCACAAATTCGGGGAAGGAGTTGGGTAAACTGGTTTGATGCAGAAAGAGAAAGAAGTTAATGTGAGCAAGTATTCACCTTGATCTGACTGTAAGGCATAGAGAAAATGGAAGATGAGTCAGGTCAAGGAAGTCCTGAAAAGAGAGAGTTCACAAGCCTTAAAAAATGAGGATGGAGAAGATCAGATAGAAAATACAAAGAAGGTATTTTCAAGAAGGAAGCCCAGTAAACTCCATGAGTCCCTGGCTGAAATTTCAGGGGACAGCAGCAGCAGAGCAAGAGGAGATGGGGAATGGAGCAACACAGAAAGCTCTTGCTTGCAAGTTGTCCATTGCTCTCAGGGACAATAGTAATAATATGAGCACAAGTTGTCCCAAAGCAGGGGAAAGGTAGGAAAGCAAGCAAGAGATCAGCTTCACTGACATTCAGCTTTACTGACCTCAACAGATTTATTACTGCTATAGGTAAAATTAGGCCTTTATAGGAAAACCTCTTTTCCCTCTAGCTCTCAGCTCAGATTTGGTTCCAAGTCATAAATTCTTAAACTTGCAACTTCAGCTTCAGTTATTTCATTAAGAGATATGTTAAAATATAGGTCATTAAACCCAAGTGTATGGGGAGGAGATAAACCAGCAAGAATCACAGTTGCAGAGATAAAATTCTATGTAGGGTCATACAATGTTATTATGACTTTGCAGAAAAGGAAGGTGTAAAAGGAGCAGAGGTCCAAATATAATTGTTTAAAAACTTGTATGCAAGATGAAAAGATGGCTTTCTCCCACCACATGGACAGGACAGGCCAGGCCATGGGAGGAATGATGCCAGATTTACATGTGCACATGAAAAGCCCAAGGAAACTAGTGAGCTGCAGTGTGAGGCAGCCACCCTGGTGCCCCTTTCTTGTGTTGTCAGAGCTGCCTACAGAACAAGCAGATCTGGGGCATAATGCCCCAGGTCTGCTGGCTGGGAACGGCCTGTTCCACAGTGTCACACTAAAAACCCTGCCTGCAAGACAATCTGCCACTGATAATTTTGCAGACTGTTCACAGAAATGAATCCCTCACACACAAATTTCAAACAAAACCCATCATCGATGTGATCTGACAGCCAGAGCGCATGGTTTCATTAATTAAGATGTTAGCAATGGAACCATCAAGATTACTGCCAGACAAATAAACAAACATACTCAGGACATCCAGGAGTAGTAAACATCGCATTTTGTAGGACTACTCTTTCAGTGATTCTTTGTCACGTCTTCTATATCTACTGTGGGTTCAACAGCAAGCATCTCCCTGTAATAACTGGCATCATTGATTGTTTTTACATAGATGTGGCCTAAATATCTGCTTGCCTTAATTTCAGGAGATTACCTGCTGAGAATTGAGTGCTTAATTTGACAAGCAAGAATAGATGATACGCTAGCCTGGAAAAAGCATAATGAAAAGGAACTGCAGCCTTGTGATCTCTAGACCTAAGTCCTGCAAGTTTGGGTGGGATGTCTTGGTAACAGAAGAACAGTGATGGCTGTTTTCTCACAAGTTTTCTCACTGCTCCCTGGCCCCACTCTGTACTGTGAGCTCATCTCTATGAACAAAATGATCTCCTTTCGTACAGTGTTGTTCCTTGAGCTGAGATTGGAAATGGTTTAAGAAAAGGTCCCAGCCTGGTCATTCCTGTTCTCAATGCTCAGGTTCCCCTGTCCACTTCTGTGCAAGAAACTGAGATATATAAAGCAATGATAAAAGCTTTGAGATATGCTCCATAAATGTGTAAGGTTTGTAAAATACCTGTTCTCTTGTTACGTAACTTGTGATACCTATGCTTGATTTTCCAGAAAATGTTTTTTGGCATCTACCTTAACACCATGGTGCCTGAGACCACTGGAGGCTGCAATGGAGTGATCTCTTTTCTTTACCCATTTTCTCTGCTAAAACCTATCAAAACTTCCTCCCCTACAATTTCTATGTAAAAGCATTGGACTCTGTATCACTGTAGCAAGAGGAAAGCATAAGGCACGGTCACTTCCCTTGCTGCTGTCCTCTCATATCTGCAGCTACTCAGCAAACAAGCCCCGGCGAGACGAGAGCAAGAGCTGGGCAGGGGCTGCCTGAGCCATCATAGAACTGATGTTAGCCTGTGATCTCTGCTTTTGCTAGGATGAGGTGTCCGGTGAAGACACAGAAAAAGTTACAGAGGGTGGAAGGACAGGATGGAAATAGTAATACTTGTTTGATTTTTAAAAAATTTAAAAACTCAATATTGTATCCTATTGCAAAGAAATTGAGATGTGGAAAGCATCAGAGCTCAGACAAACCCCTAGAACAACTACCAGCTCTGTCAGAGGAGTTTCATCTGGATGTTGTCAGCTCAGGTAAGTGATCTAACACCTGCCTAAAGCAGCAGTGTCCTCCTTGCCTTCTATATGTATTTACAAAATGTGGAAAAAGTCATCCTGTGGCTCATCTGCTGTTGCCCACCTAGGAAGAGAGACCCTGAAGCTTAGGCCTGTTTTAGAGATATCCTCCCTGTGTCCCTGGAGCCATTTATGAAATGACTGCTTGTTTTCCTTTCTCTCATCCATTTTTGCTCACTGTCTCACCCACAAATGTCAGCGCTTCCTGCAGTTTCCAGAAGTTCTTCTCTCTCAGCTAAGAAATATTCCACTGACAAATCCTGGCCAGCACTACCCAGGATTAGATTTTCATTTATGTGACCTGTCTCGTGGCTGTATGAGTGAACACTATGTAAGTAATTGGTTCACTGAAGAAATACACAAACCTGCTCAGATAAAGCAAGACTCACTCAGTGAGGTCTGTGCTATTTTAAGTTCAAAGTCTAAATTTGCCAGCAGCTAAGTAGGACTGGAGTCAGCAGAAATGTCCTTCATGAAAGAGCCCCATATTCTGCCTGGGATAGAGGTAATGGCCCCCTGTCCAGGCATTTTCTCACCAGTGAACAGAACAGCTTGCTCGGTAGCATCATTCCTTTGCGGTTCTCCATAGATGTCCAAAATGAAATACTATCTTAGGAAGTTGTCTAAGGTAAATTCTACTCTTACTGGGTCCTAAAATAAGCACTTCATGGAGGAACACAGAGGTGGAAGACTCAAAGCTAATGTCATAGCTTTGAAGAGCATGAGATCCAACTCAGTTTAGTGGCCACCATGTGTTTGCAGGAGCAGTGATTCAGATCTGGATGGCTCTTGTGCCCTCAGACCATGGAGATGGGGTAGACAGGGCAGGATGCCAGCGTTCTTCAATAAGGGTATGCAGCACCCATAACAATGCATTGCACCACTGACTCATCCTAATGCCGTCAGACCCAAGTGACAAGCAATTAGCCATGCCAATACAAGTGCTCATCAGCCTCCAGAAAGTTTTGTTGGCTCCCATACTTGGAAACCAGCTGAGCATGAAGTTAAGAGAAATTCCTGATTTAATCTGTTGAGAATTAAGAAATGACAGTAGTTTCCTGGACTAACCACATTTGCCTGCTTTTGGGTTTTATTTCCGTACAGCAAAATTAGGAGAACCAGTAAGTATTTTAATTTGACATGTTCTTTTCAGTTCACTATTATTAACTGTTGAGCAGTTATAAGAAATTTACTAAGTGGGAGACTGCACTTTGCAGTCAGAAATGAACTGACCACATTGACTAGGACAAGCAAGACTAGTATCCAGCAAAACACTGTCACGATTTTTCCTCTGCCTAATTTCTTGCGCCCACTTGTTCACAAAGCTGTTTGCTTCTTGACTGTAAGCAATGTCTCTTACAAAAGGCAGAATAAAACAAGAGAAATAAACATCATCTCAAGCTGTTACCAGAACAATTTACAATTTACTCATGTTCCTTTTTCAAATGTTCTCCTTGTTTATTACAGAGCTGTTTGGAGGCAAAAGCTCTACAGAGACATTTTTCAAAGATTAGATTAAATGGGTCAACAAATGAAAAGGAAGGAAACACGGGTCTGCTTGAGCTCTCCGTAGCTGGGTGTAAAACTTTTCTGAAGTATTCATTCACTGTTAAAAACATGTTCAGCAAACTTCACCCTCCTCCATTGCTCATGGTTTGAGATTCTGATTTAAGGCTGTGGAAAAATCCCATTGCAGAAGAGCCAAGACCTGTTGTCTCACTAAGCCAGGGAAGTCTTTGCTTTAAGTTGTGGGTTTTGAGGTGGACCTTCAGCATAAGGCTGTCTCTGTAGAGTTTCCTTCCTGAACCCTGACAGGTCTGTCACTCCAAGCTCACTCACCTCATTTCTCTGCCAATAATATGATAAGAACAATAAATAGTAAGGCTGAAAGAGGCACCTCAGTTTGCTGAATGTGCATTTTAACATTTAAATTAAAAGCTTATAGTCACAAATGACTCAATCGTGTAGCCAAAGTAATACTTCAAAAATTACTTCTTCCTTAAACCTATGAGGTAACTCATAAGATATTGTCATTTGGGAACCAGAATAAATATTATGGAAGGCAAAGGATGTCAAATCTTGTAGGCAGTGGAATAACCTAAAATTAATTCCAGTAATGAGTTTTGATAGAATGATTTCTAATGTGTCTCTTCGGAGTGATGAACAACCTGACTTCAAAACCGACTCAAAATCCAATATTCAATACATTTATGAGTAACTCCATGGTATACTGACAGCCAGTTTATTTCAGTCCTGGAGTCTGCCTCAGCATAGCTGTTTGTGGTAAACTTTTCAGTTCTTTCTTAGCAGGAGTGCTGAAAACTTGCCAGTTACAGAAATCCCTGGCAGTTGTGAAGCGCAGCTGTGGCTATCTGCTTACGTTCCTACAAAATTCATTTGCATCAGGCAATCTCCAATATAGACTGATTCAAACACACTCAGGTACACATTTTAAAGGTGCAATGGTGATCTGATCCCAGCACTGCTTTTCTGCACCGTATTCATCTTTTTCATACGTTTTTGTTGCCATGACAAATAATGCAAAGCCAGTAAATGTGGATTTCAAATACTTCAGAGTACATGTGCTCTTCTTGACCACAGAACAGAAAAGAGAAACAAAGAAAACTACTCTGATGTAATTTTTGTGCAGAGTCAAAGCCTGTAAGTCAAAATGGATAACTGGCATGTATCAACTCTGTTAGCAATATGAGTCTGCCTCATTCAGTATACACAAACTGTACACATAAGATCCCTTTCTATTTTTAAAAATGATGCATGCAGTGAAGTCTTTGGAGCTTGCAAATATTCAGGGAAAAGGAAGAAATAGGAAAAAATTCCTTTTTGTCAACTTCCGAATCTTCTGCCAGTCTTCAGCTCACGGTACAAGTATGAAGTTAACTACAGAAGAAATTGGCCACTTTCACCTGTACAATCACTATAACTTATTTAAGCATCATTTAACATGTTTCTGTCATTACTTGATCTTTTATCAGCATAGAAGGTTTAGGTAAAACTGCAATTTCTTCTGTGTCATACCTACACCAACAAAAATCTTCATGCAAGCACAAGCTGTATGAGTATTAAAGTCTTTGCCAATACTGTCAGCCCCTTGATATCCAGGCAAATGGAAAGCTGGAAATAGCTCTCCATGCAAGGGATCTCTGTCCCTGAACCCACCTCTGGTTGGACTCACACTGCTGGAACCAGGGTTGTGCTTCTGACAAGTTTTAACTACAGGATGCCAAACTGCATGTGTGCACCTATCCTGCTGCCAGGTCACAGCACTGCTGTGCATATCCGGACTTGAAGCTGCACCAAGAAATCCCACTGCACTCAAGCTGGCTGCTTACATGCTTTTGCGTCCATGGCATGGATCAGACTAGTTAATTAAAAGTTCTGTTTACATGAAGTTGGTTTATTTACCTCAGGAACTGTTATGACTTGCACCTGCACAAGGAGGGTGAGCTGATGCAGCCTGGAAGCAATGTGAAGACAGCAGTAAATAATTCAAAGTCCTGAATAAGGTCTTTGTTTATTTTGCCTGGATATGTTTCATTGATCTGATTCACCTGTGTTTGATGCAACCTGTCTTCATCTGGTATGGCTTTGATCTAGTCTATACTACTTCTCTTGCCCCAAGTCCCTGAATAAAGAGTTCAAAAAGAAGCCTTTTTACAAGGGCATACAGTGATAGGACAAGGGGGAATGGCTTTAAATTGAAAGAGAGTAGATTTAAACTAGATACTAGGAAGAAATTCTTTACTGTGAGGATGGAGAGGCCCTTGCCCAGGTTGCCCAGAGAAGCTGTGGCTGCCCCATCCCTGGCAGTGTTCAAGGCCATGTTGGACACAGGGGCTTTGAGTAACCTGCTCTAGTGGAAGGTGTCCCTGCCCATGGCAGTGGGGTTGGAATCAGATGATTTTTGAGGTCCCTTCCAACCAAAAATACTACATGATTCTTTGATTCTAAGAAGGAGTTTACCCTCAATACAAGGTTACTGAACTACAACCATTGAGAAAAGAAGAGGGATTGCTAAATGCGTGGTAGATTGCTTTGGTTTCCCCTCTTGCTGCTAGTCAATTGATCTTTCTATCCATCTCAGCTATCTCTAGCTACTAATACAGGGCAGTTGCTTTATTCTGTACAACTTTCTTCAGACTTGGTAGATTATCTTGATTCACATCTGTTTTACATGTGACAGTGAAACATTGCTCGAAGGAAGAAAAGGGAAGCATGCTGATGCAGGATGGTTTGATGAGGTAATGTTTCTGTCAAGATGTTCTTTACAAAAAGGATGAGTATTTTTTGTTCTAAGGAAATATTTTGATGACCTATGGTATGACAGAGGGAGCTCAGGGAAACTATTAATACATATTTTTAATAGACAGCAGATTTCTAGGACCTACATCTGTTCAAACATACAATTTAGTCTGTAGAGATGGGTTAACACAGACCACTGTGCACCAACAGAGGCTGGAAGTCCTCAGTGGGAAATGTCTACCGTATTTCTTACGCAGTGTCAGGGATAACATACAAGCTGTGCTATTCAGAGGTGCAAAAGTTGCCAGGATATAAGGTAACTAAGTCCCTCACTTTGTTAGAAATTGAATTCATAATAATAGGGGATTAATTCAGTTGCCAGAAAAAGAAGTGCTACAAGGTATTTTTTATGTCCTTCAGCTGCTTCTCAAGAAAGGCCCATCTTGTGTGCTATCTTTATACTGGTTACACTACAACACCTCACGTGGCATGATGTGAAGTATATATTTAGGTATATGTTTAGATGTTTAGGTATATGAAGTTATAAATATTAACCTAGATTCTATAGAAACCCAGAAGTTCAGCACTAAAATGACAAGTCCTTGTGGGGAAAAGAAAAAAAAAAAGAATGATCAAGGGATTGCAGTATTGAGCATAGCAGCTCCAAATTTAGGCACACCTTTGAAGATTAATTACACACAACTTTGGGAATGTGACAAAACCACAAAGATTTCAAGGCTGTTTGCCCTTAATTCTCTTTGCAATTGATGGAAAGAGGCAAGATGCCTTCAGAGATTGACAAAGATTTTAGCTGTAGACAACCCATGTAGCCTCTCTGAACTGTAGAGTCATCAGTTTCTTAATGTAAATGCCACTGTCAAAGGAGTAAAATTAGATGGGACGGGTCTAGGCCCTGGTCATGCACTATACCCACAACCATGAGCGGGGGACCTTGGCTCCCTCTCATGGGTAAAGCCTATAAAAGCCAGCAAGCTGAGTGGAAACTTCTTTGAACAAACCAAGAGAAATACAAGAAATGAAGAAGTAGCTTGTACACTGTCATGGGAGCAGCATTCACAGCCTCATACTTCTCTCTTGAGTTAGGTACTTGCTTACAGGTCCCAGGAAGTTTCAGCTGTAATTACCACCTTTTACCTGAGCAGTCTGAAGAGCTGGTTATATGCTGAAGTTTATCATAACCTTAAAGATGATGTACTAAGCTAGAAAAAGTAAATAGATCAAAGATCTAATGAAAGCTAGCACCCACAGTCAAGTGAGTTGAGTAACTATAAAGAGAGAGACCTTGAGAGATCTCCCATGCCTTGCTTGAAGAGAGTAATTGCTAATGCTCTGGTTTGTTTTATTACAACAGGAAAAACTAAGCCAAGAAATATCAAGAGATGTTAAATCAGACATCTACAAACTGCCATCCTCTTAAAAGTAGCATCTTCTACATATCAAGTGCATGCCAATAACTTTTCATTTTAATGAAAAGCTCACCGGCACTGCAATTTCAATTGAGAAAAATGGACAGTGAGGAAACATCCATTATCAGTGGCACTCATCACCAACGTGTCAATAAGCCTTCTTTTACCTCCCTCCTGTAGGTACAGCTACTGGTAGTGGTGAAGTCCAGCATGTTTCCAATCTCCATGAATTCAGTTCTGCCTAAGTTCAGACACCAGCTGCACCTCCTTTTGAGAATTTGTGTGAAAACCAGGGACAAAGCAGACAAAAATATTTTTTAACTTAACCACAGGATTGAACTATGTAGAGAAAAAAGCATATTAAAAGTCCTAGCATGCATTCTACATCCCTTTATGGTTATCCCAGCTTTCTCAGACACCCACTTATGTGACCAAAAGGAGCATTATTCCCCCAAACAATTTTACAGCTCTCTTGCAGGAGTTCCCTTTTAGCTACTGCATGTCTTTTGATCTCTATTGGGTGTAGGCTTTCTCCTGTCTTGCCACTGTCTTCTAAAGTTCTCAGGCACTTTGCAAAGAAGCAGTCTGGTGTCAGCTATTCTGTTTTGTCTCTGTATATCTTTTTTCCCCCTTTATAGCTTCTGTGAGACTGAGAAAAGAAATAAACCATGAAAGTCCTGCAGTAACCGGTTGGACCTCCAGTATATCATCACAAAGGAACATCTCCCCTGCCTTTTTGCCTTTTTAGAGCTAACACATGAGACCTTTTCCCACAGAGTGCATCTATTTCAGATACCATATTATCTTTATGGATTTCTCATGCAAATGGATCAGATGAGACCATAAGCTCATCCTTTACTGGGCACCATTCAACTGTCTTCTGAGAGAGAGGTGCACCAATAAGAGACAAAGATGGTCTCTACGTCTGTGAACAGCAGACACAGAAGAACTGGAGACAATTACATTTCAGCAGATGATGAAGTGTTATGACGCAAACTTCTTCACTTAATTAAATGAACATTTCCTTTCTGCTTGGATTTGCTAGTCTGTGTGTGTTCTACTCAATAATGTCTAAGCTCCCCAACCCATTCCAGAAGTAATTAAGATAAATATTGTTGCACTTAATTAATAAAGCATGACATTTAATTTAAACAATCTTAAACTCAACCACTACATAAAGCCAGCTAAAAGAACTATTGTAAAGATGGTAACATTAAGAGCTGAACTTTTCTCATTTATGTACCATTTATTAGACATTTAGATGTTTCTTACTATAAAGTGGAGGTCTGATGTAACAAATCTTCCCAAAATAAATTTTGCAAAATTAATGTGATCCTGCATATCAACAAATTCTACAGGTGAAACCTACATGGATATCAACACCTATACCCAATAAATCCTCATTTAAGCCTTATTCATTCATTTAATCACAAGTATTGCTCACTGTCTACTAAAGTATGCAAACTATTTTTTATTAACAACATTCTGGGTGATGTGTAAAAGACTAGTATAATATGGCTAATACCACATATTTATACCAATTAGAAATCAGTGACAGGTTGGTGTTATGACAACTATCTCCTAATCAAGTAGAATATATATGTGTTTAGTGATCTCTGCACACAACACTGCAATAAATCTTGGTTGAGTTTTCCTCCTGCAGTGTTAGTAATACTGCACTGTCTTGCTGTCTCAGACAGCAATCCTTGCTTTAACATTTTTAATATATTATAATTGCTTTTAGGAATTTAAAATTAAAGAAGGAACTTTTCAGGAGTATCTTTACCTCCGTTTTCAGTTTATAATTGGCAAATCCTTATAATAGTTTCTACTATCTTGACCTGTATGATAGTCACACTAATGGTCTGTAGTTGGAGCTATTTTTAGCATAATTTCAAAAAGAAACACAATCTGGATAATTATGCAGTGTGTATTTTGCTTGGGAGGAGTGATGATTATCTGCATGATCTTCCAAATGTGCGTTCCACTTTTAAGCCGATTCAATCATGTCTAACAACAGGGTAGAGGATTAAACTTTTTTGAGCCATTATGCATTTAAAAAAACTGGTATCTGCATAGGGGAGAGAGATTATGCTGCAGTACTGCATTGGGAGGTCTCCTCCTGTTTTATATCCGAGAATTTACATGGAAGACTTCTGTGAAAATTCCAGCCCTTAAGACATTAGAAACCAGGTAAAAAAGCAATCATAAAACACAAATTCAGGGGATGCCAAGCTTCATTAGTTTCACTAATCATGGAACAATTCTTGCATTGCCAGTAAAGTGCTTGGTTCATGTCTGTGAGTTCCTCATGCCAGACCCCACTTTACAGGTTGGAATATCCTGATTTTAAGGAATTTTTCCATTTCTCTGATTTCTCTGATTTTAAGCATTCACGCCAATGCAATTATTTGTGCATCAGTCAAAGTTACCTCTGGAAAAGTCTCTGGTAGGCCAATCTAGATGTATTTAATGTCATTTTGGATTATTCCATTGTTCCAAGAAACTAGACAGGGGAAAAACTACAAGCCATTCTGCATGCTAAGGAAATGTCAAAGCAGGATTTGTCTGCAAATGTCAGACTTCACAAAGGCTGTCTCCACACCTGCAATAGTGTAGGTTTTCCATTTACACACAAAACCTATTAAAGATCAATTCCAATCTACAGAAATCTGATTAAGCCTTCTCATTTTGCAATTCACTCAACCTAAATTGCCATCCAAGGGGAATTTCATTTGAATGAGGACTGCGAGATTGAGCTGGACATTCAGATGCTTAATCTGACTGTATTTGACTTCGTTCCAAGTGTTTCCCCATTCCTGGCTCCTGCACACAACTTTTAGGTTGACATAAATACTGTCATCAAATTAATCATGCTATGCTGTATATAGGTCAACTGGAAAAAGATTATCACTATACACGACATAATATATGAAGAGCTGGAGCAAAGAAAATTCAGTAGGAAATATGACTGATCATCTACTTAGTAGAATATTTTTCAGTTTTTTATTCAGGCTCACACCAGACACCACTCAACCTCATAGGAAAATAAAGGGGTTTCAGCAACAAATAATTCAGTATTGCTGAAGGCACTCGTTCTCTTTTGATAGCTGAGAAGGCATGACAAAGAGACGTAAGTATCCCTTCCATGGACTTGCCTCTTTGCGACTATGTGTTTTGCCCAAGATAACCCCAATTAGCTTGGGTCCAAATTCATTCCCTTTTTTTTGATGAGTACCTGAGATTGGGCAAAGCTCTCAATAGGAGCAGTTCTGCTCAGCAAAACAAAGGTGCCTGAATTGCTGTAATCTGCCTGCCAGGAAGGACAATGGCCAGGAAAATGCAGCACCCTGAATGTTATCATATGCTAATAACAGAATTCAACAGAATCACTGGCAATACACTTTGCTTGGATGCTTCTTTTAAAGCTTATATGGCTCATTTTTACAGCTATTGCAACCTTGGCTTGCCAGTGTAGGAATGCCAGACCTTGATAAAATCATAGGGTGATTCCCCTGTGCAGGCAAACCCTTTGTAATGCATTGCCTGAGAAAAGCTGAGGGTGATGCTCACCCCCAGAAGGAACGTGATTGTACTATATACCATTTGAGTCCCATCTAAGCCCTAAGAAGAGTAGCCTCTTGTCCCAGAGGAAATTTCATACCCTGTACTGTTTAACCTAGTTCTTCTTCCCATGGAGGGTTGTAAATGGGCCCTTTATTCCACCTACAAACCTTAGAAAACTTTTTCATGGGCCTATCTCTGCCAAAGACAGTGATCTCATTGTTGTGGGCAACACTGAACAGACCATTCTTGCAATGACACTTCCACTTCAGAGCCCTGCACTACCTCTAGAACAGACTTTAGCAAAAGTCACTTCATTTTCTACATGCGTTGTTTGTTTGTTTGTTTTGCCAATAGACCGCAAAGATGTCTTCTCTATGAAGCTGTGGACATTTGTCAGCAGCAGTTCGGTCCTCACGGGTTTTACAAAGACAGTCATTGTGTTCATGTATTTCAAAGAGAAACTCTGAGACCACCAATGGGCTGAGATTTGAGGAATATGGGAAAAGCAGCTCCCTGGGCTTGCAAGTTCCTTGTCCTGTGCCAGGAAGCCTGGAAGCCATGATGTCCCCAAGCTGGAGTCTGAGATCCCCATAGAGGTACTAGCCCAGCCCTGCATTTTGAGGACACCTGGTCTGTGCACAAAGTTGCACCGGAACTATGCACCTTTACAGTGAGCCAAGTAAGCTGTCAAGAAAGCAAATAATTTTCTGATGGCAGCTGATTTCCTGGCAGGAAGGGTTTCCTCAGAACTCTGCATGGGTTTTGTAAGTTTGACAAAACCCACCCATTTCACAAAACATTTTGATTTCAACAAATCAGTGGTTTCCAAAAAGCAGGGGAATAAAAAAAGAGAAAAGAGCCGTTTAAAGACAAAGTTCCTAACCAATCCAAACGATTTCATTCAGTTTTCCCAATGCTATAAATCAGCACAATTGCTCTGTTTCAAAACAGGAGCCCCCAGTTGTGTTGGCCAGTTTGGAACAGTCTCACATACCAAGTCTTGAGATGGTTGACGACACCACATTGTGCAAATGCCCTGATCAAATGACAGAAGCATGCTGGATATGGCTTCCCCTACTCTTGTGAAGATCCTCTCACAGTGCCCTGCAGCACAATGTCCATGTGCCTGTTCCCCAGGAAGATAAATGGCTACAGCATCTTTCTTACCACAGAGTCCTCATTCAAAATAGAAATTGCAGGTTCTGGACCCTAGAATATGTTCACTGCCTTTCTGTTTTCCCACCTCCATCAGCCCACCCTAGATCCCATCCTGGGATACCTCTCTGGTTCTCCTCCGGTGCATGGCAGGGCTGGGGCCTTGGAAGCGACAATGATACTGGATTTGGGGAACTTGTTAGCTCAGAGAAGGGCATCAGTATTTAAACAGGGAGAAGCACATTTTTAATTAAAGCAACTCTCTGGGACAAGGCATAAAGTGAGAGAAGGAAGCTGGGCGACCACCAAAATACATGGGAATGAACATGTGACCACGTAAGTGTTACTGCAGTGTAAGTCTCCAGCATTTCACCAGTCACATCAAAATTAGGGGCTGGGTGGACAGGCTGCTTTTCACAACAAAATAACAGAGTTTGTAGAATTATAAACTGCTCATGCAGACAAGTCTTTAATGTTTCAATGAGAAAAACAAGAATTGCAGTCACTCAAAATGAGCTAGAGCCTTGTACACCAGCAACACGTTTCTGCTGCTGCTGGAAGTCTCACCACTCCCTTAAATAATCTTCCTTCACATAACAGGACCAGACCTGTAATTTCTGCAAAATTCCTGATTGCTCAGATTGGTGCTGGCAAACGTTTCTGTTTATTCACTATAATTCACAGAATACTACAAGAGTACTGGGGAAACCTAGCAGCACTACCTTAGCACAAACAAACAGAGTACATCCCAAATAACCACTCTGAAACCACAAAAGTTGCTTTTTATGGTGACTGTTTCTCATAATGTCCGAGTCCCTTGGATCACATCTTTTCAGCCTTTCACAATCCATGTGGCATTTAACTGTGGCAAGGCACTGGGATTGCAATAGGCTTTGCTCCATGCTGCATGAAATGTGGACCTCTGCAAGGAGAAATGCCACCAGGTAGCAAAGCCATGAAACAGCAGAGGCTGGTTTAAAGACAAACTCCCTGCTGTTTCGCTAGCCTATGTTCAACCCCAAAAGAATGTGGGGATATTTACAGCATCCCTAAAGCCAGCACAGCTGCAATTTCAGCTCATCTGGCAAAACGTTCCCACCGAGAGCCAAAGTGGCCAATGTGCTACTTCTGACAGTGAGTCTGCCCCTTAATGCAGTTTATTAGCTTCATGCGTGCTGCAGTTTGCAAATGTTATGTGGGCACCAGCAGAAAAAGCATACCTTGGGGAAGCCAGCGTTGGAAGAAGAAGCTGGGAGGACTGAAGGCTGAGCATGCAGCTGGAGGGAAGTGCCTGACCCTGTCTAGATGTCTCCTTCGGGAGAGTTTCTTGAGGACGGAGGGGTGAGCCCAAGTCCTGAGCATCTGTGCCCTCTAGTGGCACAATAGAGGAGTGGAGACAGAGGAGGTGAGTCCCGTCCCCACCTTCATCAGCCACAAGGACGGTACAGCCATGCCCATCCTCTGCAGAAGAGGCACCTCACGGACTTAGCAGAAAACAGACATGGCCAGATGGGCAAGGCAGGCAAAATGCCCGACTGCCTCTTGTAACAGGGAGGCCGCATGGTAGCACTCCCTCCAAATCATGTATGTCCCCACTGGAAATGATGAGGCAGGAAAAAAATCCACCTGGGAGGCTTGAAGGCCCCTTCTCCACAGTCCTTTCTCCTACCAAAAGCATAACACTGAGCTAATGACACTGTACTTTGTTTTGTTTTCTGAGCAGTCTTAAATTACCTAATACCTGGCTGGCTTCCCTCAATGGCTTTCCAGCAAAGTAACTCTCAAACAGCTTTCATTAGACACCAAGTACTAACTATCATGAAGTTCTTCAAGAAATCCCTGTTAATGGTATCAAAGGTCTTGATGCTAATCTTGCCTTTCTTTCCTGTGGGTTTTTTTCTTCTTTTCTTTCTGCCTGCATTGATAATATGCTTTAACTTCTGCAGACAGGACATACACACACACACGTTTATGTTTATTAGTACACGTC
The DNA here is from genome assembly GCF_000696875.1 of Nestor notabilis. Taxonomy (NCBI): domain Eukaryota; kingdom Metazoa; phylum Chordata; class Aves; order Psittaciformes; family Psittacidae; genus Nestor; species Nestor notabilis. Next base: position 62,804 of record NW_009926649.1, read on the forward strand.
TAAATGCACATATACATGTATGTAGAGTCATTTAGTTTGGAAAAGACCTTTAAGATCATCAAGTCCAAATGTGTGTATGTGTATGTATACATACATTCACCTTAGTCTTCCCATGTTACTGCCAAATGTTTTTTGCTTTCATTCTTTACCTTGCTAGCTCTTATTCAATAGTTATGCTTGCAGAATTTCAGGCTGTACAGAGGACTCATGCTAGGCAGTTTCACCACAGACCACTCACAATATATTCCTTAACTATGCTGTCCCCTACTATCTATGAATTGCCAACCAGGTTGCATTTCTACTCTGATGGTGTTTAAAAAGAGATCTCTGTGATCAGGATCACAGATATGTGATGTGATGGTACTTGAAACAGAAAGAAAAAGTGTAACAGTAGAGAATGGTGCTGCACTAAGAAGAAGTTTTATATGGAGACAACACAGGGACTTTGGAAGATTCACAGCTCAAAGATCAGCTTTCTGGGCATCTTTCATGCAAAACAAAAAAACAAAACCCAGGTAAATGCTGTTTTATGTTTGTGAAGGAACCATCAGTACCACAAACCACTGAGTCAGTCTCTTTTCCCCCTAAATTGCTCACCAGTTACCTGTAAAGGCAATAGGTAAGCTGAAGGACCTCGGAGATGATTCACCTTACTTATTTCTGTGTAAGCGTAAGACCTTTTGAATGCCTATTCAGCATCTGTTTTGTAGGACTAATTTTGTGGCTTAGACACAGAAGATCCTAGAGTTATTTGGCAGGCAGAGGAAATGTGAGTAACCTGTCCTCAGGCTGTTGTCATGCCCACTTCTGTGTGCATCAGCCAACACAAACAGGGAGAGGACCAGCACAGGCGGTTCATCTATTGCTTTACCAACCTCCTCATCCTTTAAATTATTTGATATCTGGGGAAGCTAAGAAGAAGTGTCTTTATGTTTAAGTCATGGAAGAATCAGAGACAACCTAATATCTAATATTATTGTATGTCCTTGTACTGACCATAGACGTTGTGATAATTTGGCACACTAAAGATTTCAATGCATGTCCACAAGATACTGGACCATTTCAAGGTCCAGAAACAGCTATTTAAGCCTGTACCACACACACTGAATTTATCTCAGAAGCCATCAGTAATTTCAGTGATTGCTCTTCATCTGAAGACATTGGAGCACCAGCACTACAGAGCAGCTCTAGCTCTGCACAGCTCACCAAAGTTCTCCATGCTCTGGTCAGGTTGAAATGAGATGCTTCCAGCCTACCTCAATTCATCTGAGCAGAGACCATGTCAGTCGAAGCTTACACTCTTCTGGAAGTCACTGTTCTGCCTCTTTTATATTTCATGAGGGATTTTTTGTTTGACAAATGTGCTCGCAACAATCTCGTAAAACCATTCTATAGATTAGGATGAAGAAATCTGTCCCAAGGCTGCTTTGCTAGTTCATTTCTAGCCTCTATTTGAACAAGACTTGAAAATCAGAAAAGAAACTGATTTTTTTTTCAGGGAGTATCAGTTTTCCTATGACTGTGAGAAGGGAAATAAGTCATTAGTAACATTTTGCTTAGCACCACATCTAAAGAATTTTATCTCTGCAGCCTTTGAAAAATTATTTGCCATTGTTTTTCCCCGTAATAAGGATGTGTCAAGCACACATACGCCTACCTTTCAAGAAACTGCTTATGTTGCAAACGTGAATAAATCAAGGGACTATATATTAAGCAGAGATGCTCAGATCATCATACAAACTCTTTTAATCTTGTTATTGTAGTATATTAGTGCATTAAAGCCCCATTAAATATTTATGTTAGGAGTTCCTACCCACATAGAGATTGCTACAACAGTCTCTCAGCAGAAATGTAAATTGAGATTGTCATGCTATGAGAAAAGCATCCTAGCTTTTTTGTTATAATATAAACAAGGCATTAGACTTATTTGTGAGCAAGGCATTGTACAAACATGCGTGAGACAGATTTATGAATTAGATGAACTTCCATAAATTTTGACATAAGAACTTGCTGAAACATTAAATATCATCAAGTATTTCGCCATTTTTTCACTTTGTTTTGCTGTTTTAAAAATCTCAAAAAAGTGGAACTACACCATACTGTCAGTAGAAACAATTAGCCTGGTCTGTGAGCAGTAGAGCAGAATGTAGCCGTAAATGACACGGCTCCAGAGCCTGCGAAAAGAGAACATGGACAGCAAATGATCAGCTGCCTATGGGAAAGGACCTGAAAATAATACCACTTTATTCAAACCATTTATCTGACAGGCAGGTAATACTGGATAAGGATCTTTGTAGCAGGATTCATTCAATCTGTCAAGCAGTGGCAGCCAGGGGAGTATAAATTTCTAAATAATCAATCCATGTAAAGAAATCTGCAGTTTTACCTATGAAATTCTGCTAGTGAAAAGACAAGGCATGGGCTTCACTATAAGACTTCATCCCCTACTTTTAAAGTACTTGTGACCCGAATGTTTCTCAGTCTGTGTTCAGAGCAGCATTGCCTTGGTGGCCTGCCAACTTCTTACTTAAAAGGACTTCCTTGCCCTGGGCCTGAGGCCATACCTTCAAGGGCATTTAGATGACTGAAAATGCAGATAACTGATGTCTGGGGCACAACCAGTTAAAAGTTTTCAGAACTGACCTAATTTGTTTGCTACATAAAAATATGTCCAGCAAGACTAGGGGAGTGATTGTTTCCCTGTAATCAGCACAGGTGAAGCTGCACCTGCAATTCTGTGTTCAGTTCTGGGCCCCTCACTCCCAGAAAGACACTGAGGTGCTGGAGCGGGTCCAGAGAAGGGCAATGGAGCTGGTGAAGGGTCTGGAGCACAAATCTGATGAGGAACTGCTGAGGGAATTGAGGTTGTTTAATCTGGAGAAGAGAAGGCTCAGGAGGGACCTTATTGCTCTCTACAACTACCTGAAAGGAGGTTGTAGTGAGGTGGGGGTTGGTCTCTTCTACCAAGTAACAAGAGATAGGTCAAGAGGAAACAGCCTCAAGTTGTGCCAGGGAAGGTTTACATGGAATATCAGGAAAAAATGTCTTCCTCAAAAGGGTTGTCAAGCATTGGAACAGGCTGCCCAGGAAAGTTATAGAGTCACCATCGATGGAGGTATTTAAAAGATATGTAGATGTGGTGCTTAGGGACGTGTGGCTTAGGGACATGGCAGTGTTCGCTCAATGGTTGGACTCAATGGTTTTAAAGGTCTTTTCCAACCTAGATGATACTATGATTCTAAGACTTTTCTAGGTGATTTTTTGCATTTTGGGCTTCATAATGAATTCAGATACCAAGGCCTAATTCTTCTTTCATGCTTTTATAATTCAGAAGTAACATGAGAGGAGAATCTTACCACTGAACCTCAGATGTATTTGTAACTGCTACAACATCCAATTTTAAAAGAAAATGTTTTAATTATGATGCAATGCAGTGGGAGCTAAAGAATCTTTCTTACATTTCTGTTTATTTTACATGGTGCCTTATCCTTTCATTTTTTTTTTTAATTCCAAGGCAACTTTCCCATTGACTTTATTACGAGCACAGTGTGATACGCCTGAGCTAACATTTGAAAGCGCAACATACCCATGTGTTGGATGTTAAGATACAACAATTACAAAAGGCTAAAACCTAATTCTGTGGTCACATGGAGGTAAAGCAGGACTGCTTTCAGTTAAGTCAAGGATACTTCACTGGTACAGAGTCAGTGCAACATTAGGGATTATTTTAAAAAGGGAGTTAATAACCATTTTTCTACACTCACTAATCTGTAACTAATCATAACTTTAGGCTCCTGAGCAGACTCATCTGCTGCAAAATACACATTGCTTGCCTAATGGCAGGGCACAAGCCAGCTGTGGTTCAAAAGCCATTTGGACATCTTAGCTTGCAGCAGCACCTACACCAGCAGATCCTGAATCTTGGTAGCCACAGGCAAAGTCCTGGACTAGCAAGACCACATGATTTCAGTGCTACAAAACTTTCCCTGATGGTTAGCCTATAATTTTCCAGGGTCCCATAGTATGCTTACTAGAACCGAAGCCTTTGTTATTCTTCCTAACTATGCAAAGGAGCTGATGTATTTATTCATTCTGCATTATAATTTTGAAGGTATTCTGCAAGAAAAGCCTTACTCACATACGTGAGAAATATTTGGTTAATATGAATATCTGTAAATCAAAGACTTTGCAAGTCAGATTCTCCAGCAGATGAGATACAATTTTCAGCAGTGACTAAATGATTTAGAAGCCAAAAATCTCTTTTCAGAGACAGGTGCTTAAATCTTGTTGAAAGTCCAAGAGAAATTGTGAGTCCAGTTTAAAAATGGAATTTCAGTCTGTGTGAAAGCATTGCTTACACTTCCTTGAAAACATATTTTATTGTCAATTTAACAGCCTCTGGAATTTTGGGCTGGACATGTTCATGTATAAACAAAGGGGAACAAATTCTCTCTACTGTGGGAATGAGTGGCTGAAATGTTATGTTTTGGGCTATGCATGTATTCAGAACATATAACAGCATTTCATCTTGGCCTGAAGGTATTAAACAGGTCTTTCACTCATATGAATAGGGAGAGTTTCACTGACTTCAGTCCCATTTCTCTGCGATGTGGAGTAGACAAGAGGCTCTGGCACTATTGCTGTACAAACATCCATACCTCAGTCATCAGTTCAGGGTTTGTGGGAGGAGATGGAGTTTATAAGAACTGATGACACTGCCCTTGAAGATCAAAGAACCCACACAAGCAACCAAACCACGAAAACTTTCTCAAGGAGAGCTTTGCTGCAGAGCTCTCTCTTTCGGTGGTCTGTGGTTTCTGCTGAAGCAGCATGGGCTGCAGATGGGGCTGCAATAAGAGACCATGACACAGCCAGTGTGGGAAGGGCCATGTGAGGATCTCCCACCACCATCCCACTGGGTGGAATTAAATCCCCATTGACTACAGGTTTGTTCATTGCTCCACCAACTCCCACTAATGCCCATGAAAAGCCACCCACCTCTCAGCTGGATGTGCTGCATGGGGAGGAGCTGGAAGGAGATGGTTACCAGAGTCATGTCAGAGCAGGTATGCTGGGAAATAAGCAGGGAAGGGATTAAACCCAATCTTCGATCACTGCAACTGCGTTTGTTTTAATTTCTTGGGAAGACAATATTCAGCCTCAGGGAGGCACTGGAAGGATGGACAACTTGTCATAGGAACACAAAGAACAATAAGACCAGGAAAATGATGAGACATAGAATCAATAACATTTAATTTCATACAGATTTGTGTCTTGTTAGTGATCTCTTTACCGATCCTTCAGTGTCTAGCAAAGAATAACCCATTTGGGGTCATACTTCTACTCACACGTAAGCCTCTGAAAGACCCAGGACTCCTGGAGGTGCCCATTTTCCTAAACTGAGACTTGCCCTTCCTCCACTAGAAGAGATCAGAAGAGGCAATGTGGCTGTTTATTGCTGTAGCTGCCTTTCTTCCTTGACCTGAAGCTGTGTACAGCCTTCATCCTTCCCAAACTTCCAATTTGGTTTGTTCTAATTACTTCTCTACTACATTTACTTCTGTAACTTGACAACATCAGTCCCTGACTGTGGGGAGCTTACTTCTGATATGCTAATATTCCTATAATGCTTAGATTAAAGGCATTACAAGCACATACAATATTATAATTTTTTTGTTTGCATCCTACATTCACGTGAGCAAGGATTTGCAAAAATTGCATGAATTTTTGCATCTTCCCCTTCTCTCACAGTGGCACCAGCCCTTGAATTCTCATCCCCAGATGGAAATTTCAATGCTGAAGTACCCCAAAAACCTGCTCTCAGGCTTCCACCAGCGCCATCATTCAGCCTATTTCAGGAACGTTAGTCCCTCACGTATTTCACACCTCACTGTCATGTGCCAATGTGATTGACACTGCTGTGAATGATCTGCCCACTCCTCCTAAATGCGGCTGTGGGCTGTCTGTGCTGCAGACACGCAGACGGGAGGAACACAGACCCTTCAAGGGTGTCAAATGGCCATCTGCCAGCCAAGGGACTATATGGTGGTTACTGCCAAGCCAGCTGGGTCCTCGTTCTTCCAGCTGGTACAAAAGTTGCCAGGCAGCCTCCACTCCAAGAATATTCAGGCATTTGGGGCTATAATCTATGCCATGTGTTTCTCTGTTTTTACTACATAGTAGAAAATAATTTATTCAGATATGCTAAATTATATTTTTAATGTTCTGCAAACAGCTCATTGTGAAACTCAGTTCTGGCATTAACTAGAAAATGCAGTATTTTGCTCATTGTTATATATTATTATAATGGTCCTTTTTTGTTTAATCTAAATATTGTAGCTCTTATCTTCTTGGATGTCACAACCAGCTCTAGGCTGCACAGTTTTGCTGTTGTCTACCAGTTAAATGATTATTACTGAAACATTTTATAAATAATTAATGGATAACTAATTTTTTTGATGGATAACATCTACACACTTTTATCCAAAAGAATCTCTTTTTAGTGCATATTGAGAGCTTATAATGTGCTGATCATTGCCTTTCCAAACAAGAAGGACCAAGGAGAGTTTCTTCCGAGCATTCAGCATCACCCAGTTCTTGAAAGAATTGAAAATGGCCCCTTTTTCATAATGAGGCGTTTTCAGCAAAGAAAAAGTGGGAATAAAGCCAAGGACATTTAGTTTGAGATTGAGAGATCTTTACTAATTGAGCCTAATGAGAATTTCCTACTGTTAGAACTGGTACGGGGCTTCTAAGCTTTCTTTAACCAATAATCAAACACTAGACGATAACTGGGTATGTCCTTACCTTTATTTCTAAGCCTCTCATTAGAAAACAAAACCTATTTCCATTTGCATGGATTTCATAAAGTATTGGCATCATTTTAATTTTCATTTCCCTCTGCATCTTCAAGTTTTACCTTTCTCTCCATGGTTTTCTTGGTGCAAGCTCAAAAATCAAATGTAAACAAGTAAATGCAGTTTTGTTTTCTGTTGTGCACTGATTTCCAGGAATTCCTTTTCACTAGTAGATCTTCTATGTGACCACCTAAGAATCTGTCTTTTTTCTTTGTGGGGAAAAAGCAATAATATCTTTTATTTTCTTATTCTTTTCTACCATATATGTCAATCATTCCGCAACAGAAATCAGTGTCCTCACACTTAGCAGTTTAACAGCTGCAAATAAATAATTTCAGAAAAACTATTTAATTTACACCCCAGTGGAATATGATTTCCAAACTCCTTTTAAGACAAACAACAAAGAAATCTGGTTTTATCTTTCCTGTCATTTTATTCTAATTCAAGTTTATCACATTCTTTATACTGACTTCCAAATGCCTCACCACTTTTTCATCAGGCAATTCCAAGAGATGTGTGAAATGTTTCGTTTGAACTACAAAAGCCTGGAAACAGACTTGCTGTGAATTCATCCTGCATTTGCAAATCATCAGTAAATCGTTAAACTCCTGTGTCTGCTGACTTGTCTGCAAGCTTGTGTCTGTTGTCACTTGGCAGGTGTTACTGGCTCTTGTCCTCGGGGACTTCCATGGTTGTTGTTCTGGGGCATTTCCAGGGAAAATGCAGTTCGCTGCTTAGAGGTCACTCACAGTCTTTTGTGGTTTTGGGACACCTGTGCCTTGTGCTGGAACAGAAACACCACGAAAACCTTTGTGTTTCCCCATGAAGCTTAAATATGTCACATTTCCTTGTAGCTTAAACAGCACACAGGATGTGGGCCAACCCCAAACCTTCTGTGGCTTGTGTACACAAGTACATGGGTCCCCATGATTGCAAAGTTACTTCAAAGGAAAAATTATTTTGAAACCATGTTAAGGCTAACACAACAAACCAAACTGTGACCTGAAGGAGCTAAGATCCATGCATACGTTCTCCTTTGCAGGGACAGAGATATCAGCCTCAGCAGAGGGGCCACACTAGGGACAAAAGCATCTAAACCCACCACAGCAAAACTTGACCATCAACATTGCACAAGACACCTTGCCTCTGCAACAAAGCCAGGCAGTTGTGCAGAAATGGGGGCAATAGGAAAAACTAACTGTGTTAATGGATGATGAGGGGATATAGTTCATGTAGAAGAATACTTGATGCTTTCTGTAATGACTTGTTTGCAGCAGTGGTCACCATCCAGTAGCAATAAGCTGAGGCAGAAGCTACCCCACCACCTGCATTATTGAGGTCAATTGCCCGGACAGCCTCAGCAGCCCCTAGCCTTTAATACATATTAATAACCTCAAATAATCTAAGTGTTCTAACATTGCAACTTGGTAAAATAAAATTATAGTATCACTTTAGCTCTTATCATAGCCTGCCTTTAAAACTGCTGACCCATCTGTTCAGACATCTTAGAGGTCTGACAAGTAGGCTCCAGCAAATCTTGTTGAGGCAGTTGAAAGTGATACCTCTGTCAGGGTAGGAGACAGCCGCAGATCAGAACATCTGGATGTCTAAATCAAAGCGTCTAAGCTCCCATTGTCAGCAACAGAAGTGAAGGGCTTCATACAGTTGCTCAGGCACAGGCACCAGGTGCTATTTGGGATGTCCTAAGGCTACCCACCTCACATCCAGCTGCTACCCTGAAGAGCATGAGTGTCTCATAGGACCAGGGTTATATCTTCTGGTCTCTGAGTTGTACCTGTGACCCTGTGGATGTCTCCAATACCCTGTGCATCTCAAACGCCTGATGCCTGCATGTGGGCAACTGAATGAATCCCCAGCCAATACACCAGAGGAGCCAGGAGAACAGTTTAGAAGAATTAAATAGACTTACTGACAAAGCTATGACATGAGGAGGGCATGGGACACACCTCAGCAAGTGCCAGCAGCTCTGCTGACAAGAGCAAGTATCAAGCCAGGGAGCCTCATCTCCTTTTTCCACCTCTCCCCCTAGTAATTCAAGAGTGTTATTTTTGAGTTTAAATTAGCTTAGCTGGAGTGAAAGAAGCCACATCTGTGAAAAGACACTGTAAATATTGAATGGATTAGCAACTTCCAGCAACCCTGCTAACTTGAGCTGTAGCCTATACCTCCCAATGGGCCAGTTAACTTGTGTGCAAAAATATTTCCTCATTGAATGGAAGAGCTTTGTTTGTGGATGGAATTCAAATTAAGAGCAATACCTCAGTTATTTCTGCAGCAAAGACAAGTCCTTAATATATACGGGTGATTTCATTTTTAACTGGATTTTAAAAATGCCCCAATTAAAGGAGTTAACTATCTCTTTAGATAAAATTCATCTAAGCTTTTAATTGATACTCTGTAAAGATAACTAGTTTAGTTATCTTTCATTGTTCACTTACTCTTCTCAATAGCAGCTTCATAGCTGGTAAATTCAAGCAGATGTTTCTGTGAAGCAGTTTCATGCCACAGCAAATGGCTACAGATCAGAAAGAACTTCTTTAGAACATGCATTTGCTTTGAATGAATCTACATTGTGCTTTTACACTGAATTACTTCTGGGTTCTTCTTCTGGAAATGTTTTATTTCAGATGTTGTGCTGATGCACTACCGATAATCAAGGACATCTTAAATACACAAGTGTCAAGTAAGTCTTGCCCCTCTGCAGACTTTTGTCTTTCAGAGTAAGGAATATCACCAGGTCTAAAGAAATACAGGTTCTACACACAGCAATTTATGTACTTTACAGTGAAATCACAGTCCTGATCTGATGATATACATGCAGGAAACTGGAGCATCTGATCCTAACAGTCCAGTAATTTTGGTTATAGACCTGATCTTGCAAAACTTATGGACACACGTTTTTCCTAAGTTCATGCCCCATAACTACTTCAAAGCTTCACTTTAGAAATACCCGTGAGTTTCTGCTACATCAAGGTTGCAGTGATAAAGTGGCCATGCTGTGGTTTTTATTAAATGCTAAGATGTGACATTTTAGTTATAGCTCTCTGAGCCAGTGAAAGGTCCATGCAAACACTGGGCTACTTGATATAGACAGAAACTTGCAGTACATATGAGCCGTACAGTTATTAAAAGCATTTCTCCAGACATTCCTGATCCTTCTTGGATTGTTCCTGGCATTTCTTGAATATTTATGAATATTTATGAAGGAACTTACTTGTTTATTAAATGAAATTTGTAAGTAAGTCATTGATTTCTCTGGTAATAGTTGCTTTATGTGAAAACTTTGTTAGCTCTTCAAAACAAATGCCCCTGAGGGACTAGAAAGTTTGAGCCCAGTGTTGTAGAGTACATCCTATAGAATATATAAGCCTTTAATCAGCATAACTGCAATGCAACAGATTGAATAACCATCTGAAGAAACTCAGGGAGCATTGTGCTTTAGTCCGCCTAGAAAGCTGGTTTGTAACAGCTTTGCAAATATGTTCTCAGCTACCAAACCTATGCTAAATCAGTCACTGAACAGACTTAGTAGATGACTCTTCTTTTTTATTAACTAAAAAATCTTCATAAATTCAAAGATACATGGAGAAAATACACTGATTTATTGCTCCAATACAGCTTCCCCTGAAAGCAAAAGGAGTTTCACATTTTACTTCAAAGGAAGCAAGGCTGGACCCTAAAACTATAAACAGTATAAGACACACTAGTAAAACATAATACTTACTAAAGCAGCATGAATCCTGCTCTCAAAAAGGACACATTTATTCATTTCTATACTATTTGTGCAACTTAATACTAATGAAAATGAAATATGCTGGTCACTGAGGTCACACCTGAGTACTGTAGGAGTCAATCTATCAGAAATAATAGGAAATACATTTGCAGTAAGTGTTCATGGAATTAAGTTGAATTACAAATAAATTAGTAAAACTTTTATATTTCTACTTATTTACAAATTGATGTAAAGCAAAATTCACCAGCATGCTGCTCAAGAAAATGCAGAAGTACCTACTCAGTTCTAAGTTTCAATATTGGTGTACACTACAAAACCCTACATCAACTTACAGATAGTGTAAAATTGACATTAATATAAATGGAAGTAGAAATAGACAAAGTCTGAAAAATCTGGTTTTGTTTTTGTTGGACTGAATACTTCATAAATTGCCTATTAACAATAGTTCATTTAGCTCCAAGAGGAGACCATTATTCTGTTGGTTTTGTGGGGTTTTTTTTGCCTTAGTATTCTCAGTTATTCATGATTCGTGCAGCATAGATCAATGGGAGTCTATCATAGCAAAGACTAAATGAAGCATAAGTTGAAGGTGTCCTGATTTAGCTCTGTAGGAGACAAATCACATTCTGCTTTTTAAAACCTCTGGAGACAGATCTTGCATGTTGGCAATGCACTTTCCCAGTGAAGTCTGGTGTATCAACACCATTCTTTTGCTGTTTACAAGGAAATTGAGCAAAGCAAAATGATTTTCAATTGCAGCCCCCAGCCAGCTGTACTGTCAGACAATGAAGCATGATGCTAAGTGCAGAACAGCAGCTTGTCTGATAGTCGGTAAGTAATTAAGTAGGCTCAGTCCAGAAAAGGTTTTATGCTGTCCTTGGGCTTTGAGCAATAAGATTTCTTTTCCTAAGCTGTCTGCCTGTGCAAAAAACCCTCAACAACAAAACCAAAAACCAATATTCACCCTAATTGTATTTTATTGTGAAAACATGAGGCTCTCCCATCTCTCTAAAGCAGTGAGCCTCCAGGTTAGACCAGATAATGGATGTTTCATTTAATTTCTGTTTCTTGTGCCTTCACAAATGAAAACCCAGATACTGCCTTTAGCAATCCTGCTGCAGGACACTGACCTTGAAAGCATACCTCAAATTAGGCAAGTGTATTACTCTCATGTAATGCTTTATACAAACAGGAAGGACAGACTTCAGTATTCATTCTGTAAAAACAAGATAGAAATATCGCACCTTTACAGGTTAACAGTAAAGATCCTTAAATATATGAAGGTATAACTGAAATAAATTCTCAAAGAAGTAACATTTCCTTTTATTTTCTCTGTTTTATGTGACAATGAGAACAAAGCATATAATATATTTAGAAGTGACTATAGTATCTTCTGAAGACTGGACATAAAAGATCTTTCATCAACATGAAGCAAATGACTAATAAAAACTTTTTGGGAAAGGGAACTTCCTGATAGTGAAAGCTGAAATTGAACTGAAACTTCTTTATGACTTTCTAAAGCACAGCCATTTGAGATATTTGCACAGCCCTATCCCTAGAAAACCTTTGTATCTCACTGCTTTTATGCTCTGGATTTACTATCCCTTCTAAATGGGACACTGCTTATTTCCTCATTTTGCAGATCCAGAAACGAAGGTCTCATGTGACCTTTGCAGGTCACTGAAAATCTTGGACAGTGTGGAAAATAGATCTCACATTTTGACTGGAGTATAAAAATCATCCAGTGTTAAGTCTTCTTCCTTGCTGGAAAAAAAAAGAAGGAAAGGTTTATAAGTTATCACTCGTGAGATTGTACCAACATGGAAGCAAAAGAAAGCCTCAAGGCTAGAATACTGGTTGAGAGAATATGGAAAGTATTAGTGATGGAAAAAAAAAATTGATGGAATGCCAAATTATTGTGCGGGCTTTCATGTGGTATGGTTGTGCCTCTACACATTTGTGGATGAAAACAAAATTCAAGTTATGGTTACAGAAAAAAAAGATCAAATGTTAATTCTATTGCAATTTGATCAAGAGGTGTAATTAAAACAGCTGAATCACTGGATTCACAGCAACACAAATGTTGGAAAAACTCAAATAATAAATTGTCGTGTTTTGTGTCTTCCATTGCTTTTATATAATGAACATCCTGTTCTCTGCCTAATCCTACAATCCTGCTTACAAGAAATGCCATTATTTTAACCAGGGTCATGTTCAACTTTAAATGAGGTTTGTATAACAAAGCCATCTGGCTTTCCCAAGGCCACACAGCTCAGCAGGACTAAGGAGATTGGGTTATACTGCTTCACTAGGAGTGATTTGTTCTTATTTTGTCCAGCTGAACTCTGTGGCTTTGCACAATCTCAAGGAATTTTGGTCCTGCTCAAGTCAGTGGCTATATCATAATTTCAGTAACTAACAGTTCAGAACTAGCATGCACTACACATAGCTGTTATTCTTCATATTTATATATGCTGACAGATATCTGTTTGCATGGGACCTTACGTTCAAAATCAGACCTTAAGTGTATGTAGCATTATGTAAGTGTAGACTGTACTTTATCATATGAGTAATCCTAAGATTCCCTGCTTTGGGCTTAGTGTCTTAAGCAATACCAAAACCCAAAGAAATTGTTTGTGAGCAGGTTGGATAAAGGCAGAAAGAAGGAAGATGAAGATGTCATGTCAGTTTTTTGGTTTTCTTTTTTTCTTATATATTTATTTATTTGTTTCTTTGTGTATTTATTTAGGAGGAAACTGAAAGAGAAAGCAGGGCAACCTTAGGAACCAGATACAGAAATCTTTTCTTAGTAGATGAGGTAGGCTGGATGGAAAAACATAACTGATGCCAAGGCAAATGAGCAATAAAATAGATGTAAGAGTCTGCCAGCAGAGTGATAGGAAAAGATGTGGATTACTAACGATGGTAAAGAGAGAAGATAGATAGAACCGAAGACTCAGTGAAGAGCGTACAGGAGGATTATCAGAGAGTACATGAACGCTTTCATATTCAAAATTATGCTGTTTTCAACCAGTTTTTATCCAGATGTCACACATACTTAGCCCCTGGAAAGAGCTAAGACATCTTGGAGAAAATCAGGTAGGAAGCTGAAGGGAAGGAAGTGTTGAACGTGGAGGTAGATAATGTATTCATTAGCAGCATCAGTAATGAAGATGTCAAGCTGGATAGAAAAAACTGATTGAATACTGAAAGAAAGGTGAGAAATAAAGAAAGAATGAGAAACAGAAAGGAAAAGCTGAGACAGCTCAGACTGGGCTCATTGCTGCCAGATCCAACATGTAACACAGAGAAAAAGAAGTTAAAGAATAAGGAAATGTTGAAGATGGGGATATGGGAATAAATTATATTTTCCTTTGATCAGCATTCACTTATTCATTAAAGGACTAATGGGTTGAAACCAGCTGAAAGAGAAATATATAGCACTTAGTTCATGTGCCTGATGCTCTTACTGTCCCAGCAAAAACAACAGATGAATCAAAAAACAAATTTATATGCTGCCAGAGAGATAGCCAAGATTAGAGAAGTAGTCATAGTTGTGTGTGGGGTAAATAGATGAATCAGAGAGCAAAGAGGCGATGGTGTGGATTAACGGGGAGTAGCCAGAGGAAAGCCCAGAGGGGTGGGTGGGAAGGGAAGGAGTGAGTGCAGACAAGGAAGGGAGAGGAGCACTGCTGAGGGCAGCATGCTGTGGCCAAAGAGATGGGTCTGAGCTTCAGATCCATAAAGGAATGGATGTAAAGACAAGGTCAAGGGCAAGAGTGGGGGCATCATGGTAGAGCAGATCAGAAAGGAGATTAACGGAAGAAAGAGAATGGTAGGGAATTGGATTAACAAGTGAGTGTAGGGGATGAGATAAGGAGAATAAAGCAGCCAGAAATAACCAGCTTGCCAGACTCTTACAGTGGAAAGGAAAAAGTGAAGCCAGCCAGATGATAGAAAGAAGACAAAAGGCAGATGGATACTGCCTCATGGCAAATGAAGGAAAGGAGATAATACAGACAGGAAACGAGGGGAACCAAATGCTTTTACTACCAAGTTTGATCTTGGACAAATCTATGAGGACAGCAACAGATACTAGTTGGATTTTGAAGACTGAAAGTTGTTACATATGTGAAGGAAGGGCAGCAAGAGAGAAGTTCATAATCAGGGTAAACTAAATTCTTCAGAGAAGGATTAAAAAAGTGGTGGAGAGCTACAGTTAAGAAAATAAAAGAATACATGAGCCAAAGCAAACCACAAGTCAGGAATAAAACCCATCCATCTGAAGACTGTAAGAGCAGTCAGAAGAAACAACTGCAGACTTTCAAGTCTGCATAACCATTCTTCCATTCTTTTGGTTATCTGAATTGCTAGTGTCTGGAGTGATCAAGATCATTCTTTATTTATTGTTGCAGTGAATCTTGTGGAATGAAGCTTGAATGTATAAAATGTTGAAACATTTCTTGCTCAGAATGCATCATTAACATCACAGAATAAATAAGTGGATAACATTGCTAATTTGATTCAAAGCCCTTGAATATACTTCATCCATAAACTCTGACTTCCGTGAGTATAAACAACTCTCAGTGAGTGTCCCCATAGGACTGATATTAATTCACAACCAGAACCTCTTATAACTCCTACACTTGGGAACTAAGCATTTTTCTTCTTTATCCTGACTGTTCATGGGCGAAAATTCAAATGTTAATCCATGAATTATCCATGCCTAAATCGAAAAATATTCTAAAGTACTCATTAAAACTTAGGCGGCGTTAACACCGACTTCTTATTTCTTTGTGTTTGCTTCATAATGCCACCCTAGCTAACGGATTTACTGATGAGAACCATCAGGAAATACAGTGAGTGCTAGGTGAATAGTAAAAGTATTCACAAAAAGCAAATTCTGAAACTGGAATTTGAAACATCAACCAGCACCATCCCATGTAATCTCTAAATCCATCCCAAAAGACTCAGTGCTTTAAAAGACATCCAGAGCACTAGGCAGTAGTTTTAAAAACTTTGTTGGATTAGGTTATTAAATCCTTCCCAAAGGTAAACTGTATTGGAACATCTCCAAGAAACTAGGTGACCAAAGCATGCTTTTAGAGTCTTCTTTTCTTTATCCTGTCAGTCACTTTTGTATTTGGGTGGAGAGTACAGGCTGTGTAATGGGAGGGGAGGTGTGAAAGCAACAACATGATAGCAGGGAATTGCTTAGGAGACATGGGAATCAATAAAAAGTAAGTACCGAGAAGGGGGATTTACCTTGGGGGTTTTTTACACAACAAAGTGACAGCTGTTATGTCATGAGTCTGTACTTGTCCTGATCATTTTGTTTGTGTGTTGTCTTTTTCCCCCACCCCACATCTGTCTTTCTCTATGTATGCTTTCTGGGTAAATCACTACTTTTCCCTGTGTCTGGAAAGAAACACAACATCTTTTTGGCACTGGAGCAAGCTCCATAATGAAGAATGTGATTATAACTGATGAAGGATATGGATTCATCTTTCAACTTTGCAAATTACTTAGTATGATTCAGTCATGAATTCCTTTGGATGAAGGCCTTTTCTCTGAAGCTGCCGCAACAGTTACCATATATTGTTGATATGACTGAAATTCAGGGTTGGGAGGAAACTAGGGCCAAGATTTTGAAGAACTAAACAACTGCCTTAAAGCCAAATCCTTTAAAATGTCACATGTTGGACATCTAAAACTGGGTATTTGTCAGGTTTCAATATTAGTTAAATTTTATTAATAATAATGACAATAAATCTTATATCAAATCTTTATATACTGCTTATCAACCTAAAGTTTTGTCAAATGTTTTTTCCCAAATGGGTGATCAGTTAGAGAGATTTATGAAGTTGCCAAATAAGGAGCTTTTCAAAAGCAGTTACAAATTTTGTAACACTTCAGATTATGGCTCCTATTTGCTTGAATATTCAACAGCTCCAGTTGTTTGTGCTGATGTTTGTTGGTCACAAATGCAACAGGAATGTAGCTTCAATATTAAATTTAAAAAACAACACTAGGATCATTATGATAATAGGGTTACAATAGTATGTATCCAAAATTATGACAGTAAGAAACCCCGACAGTGGGCAAGTACCTTATCTTCAGCTTCCTTGAGTCCACCAAGTCCAAAAGCAAAGACAATAGTCATGTCACAGTAATGTGCAGTCAGGATGCCTCTGAAACAGTGGCATGTCTACCAGCTATCTCTTAGTACTGTATGCTGATCCCATGCACTTGATGTCTTTAACATTTTTCATATACTTGACAGAAGACAGGGGTTAATAATTCAGTGTATTCTATTCCATTCCTTGGGGAATTTTGTTCCACACCCAAAACTATTATTCCATCTGGAGTTCATTCTGTATATGTAAATCAGCACAGAATTATTCATAGGGTGAAAGAAAATACCTGTATAACCTATATAACACACCCTATCTCAAGATGTGCAGAACTGAAAGCAACTTATTTCATTAAGTAAAAGAAGAAGGCTGCCAACAGACTCAATAGCAGAGAAAGTATTTATTTTTAGGGTCTTTCTTGTAGTCTTTAAAGAAATGTTGACAGGTGACATTTACAATGTGTCTGACAACTGTCATCGGGAAACTTATTTTCTCCCTGTATCCTTAAGTTACTGAAAAGACTTGACCCCCAAGTGAAATTGGAAGATATTTTCCTTTATGCTGTCACATTTCCAGATGGCTGGAATCTAGACTGACTTCTGCCTGAGTGTAACAGCCAAGGATTTACACAACACTAAGTAAAGTGTTGTTCTGCCTCCAAGCTTGCTTATATGATTTTCCAAGATCCACAATAATGGGACAATGGATTTCTGCTGGGATAGCTTTGCCAGCATACGGAAAAGCCTTTCCTGTGGTCTGTATTCTGAGTCTTATTCACTGTTTTGCTGTCTCCTACTAGCAGGGTCTCAGTCAGTGCCTTTTTTGCAGCTTTTCTACCAGGAGCTCTGAGAGTAATAATGACTTATATCCAAAAGGGTATTCAGCATTACCAGATTTTCTGTTCTGGCTAGAAATTGAAGTTGTGAATATAAGCTATATAAGCCTATGCCAAATATGTTGAGGATATTCACACAAACAGTACATGCATGCTTTGGTTTAGAGTAAACACCAGATCCCTGAAGAATCAAAAGAAAAATCTCAGAACATGAATGATTCACTGCTGTATATCAACCAAAAGGGCAGATGAGTTACCGAGGAACAGGGACCAAGATCAATCACACACCTAGCAAAAAATAGTTATTCTACCTTTATACCAACTATTCCTCACTTACCAGTACAAAAACAATTTTGCTACATAGGATTGCCTCCCTAATTGAACATTTTCAAAATGTTTGTTAAGTAAGCTGTGATTTTCAAACAAGCCTGAAAGGCTCAGGTCCTCCTCTCTTTCATGTGCAAACAATATTTTTCTTCAAGTCACCGTCCACAAGAAAAGACTGAAAGTAAATGTGAAAAGCAGCAAAAGTGATAGGAGATTTTATTCAACTGCATCTTCATCAGGCATCAGTCTTTCTGCAGTATTGTCCCCACAGTAGGTTTGAACCAAGTGTTGATTGATTTATCTGCTCTTCGCTTTACAAGCTGGATGATGTTAACACCAGCAGAATGTATCATGAACTACAGTGATGACTGTGTATCACTTGCTTGTGCTGTGACCATTTATTTCTCCTACTGACTTAAACTGAGTTTCAAACATTACAAATGAGTTTAAGTGAAACCATGTATATCTTGTATGCATAGTCCAAAATTTATCAGGAGCAAGATCAAAACATTGACTTATTCCCTACTAGTAAAATATTAGGAGTCTTAAAGAATAACAGAAAGACATCAGTTGGAAAACAAATTGGAAGACTGTCAGTCTTATGGCAAGGGCAGACACTAATTGCAGTGGAGAGTTAAGGGGTACAGAAACAGGGCTTTTCTTCCTTTTCTGACACCCTGTCATTGCCTGTGACCTAATTCCTGACAATTCCCTAATTCCTGAGCATGTTTGGAAGAAAATGGTCTCCACAGCCCAAAGCTGGCAATGGATGCTACCTGGAGAGCTGGTGTGACAGCCAGGACAGTTCTGCTTGAGGCCAGTGGCTGGATGGGCTCTGGGAAGCCCAGATAAACTGAGAGGGGCTGCCATGCCCATATCACTCTCTCCCCCAACTTCTGCCACCCATTCCTGCCTGCTCAGGCCATTTGCATTCCCTTGCTGCTGCCTGGGACTTTCCTGATGAGTTATGCTCCTCTGAAGATGGATGTGCCTGAGCTGAGACAGGGAAAGCTGACCATGCCCAGGACAAGATCAGTGAAGGGACCTGAACATTTCCTTCACCTGAAGGCCTGAAGTGGTTCTCAGTCATCCCAATTGCTAATGATCGTGTGTGATCATCTTGGGGAACAAAGAGCAGAAATTCCTACTTTATAGTTTCTATGGAGGCACAGACATTACACAAGCATGCAGAGCTGTCTGACGAGCAAACTCATCAAGTGTGAGGTACTGAAAGGATCTCAAAAACCACCTGAAACACTGTGAAGTGGCAGTTTCTCCAGAGACAGGCAGACCTTTATATACCTGGGCATCTATGCTTAGGCTCCCCACCCTGCTCCTGTGCACTGAGTCCAGCAAGACTGTGTCAGCCTCACAGAGATGAGGAAGGATGAGGAAGATCTTTCCTACAGAATTTCCACTGTCTGCAAGGGACAGAGAGGGACACTTCCCAGGAAAGGGCGCCCATTTCTTCATTTGCACCATTCTGCAGATGACTGTCACCATCAAGAGCATTTGTGAAGCTTTCCAAATAGGTAAATAATGTACCAAAAACAGAACAAGGAAAGCTAATAATTTATTTGATTTATGTAATGGCAGCAAGACTGTTTTCTTCAAAGCCATGAGTCACAGTGATTAAACATTCATTGGTGACTGAGTATACCATGCAGTATGATGTGGGGGCTTTTCCATGGAGCCCTATAAATCTCAGAGCTGGAATGGGTGCGCAGGGGTGGGATGCGAGCTAACCTCGTCGGCACATGTCAGCCCTGCAGGAGCCGGAGTGAGCTCCCACCCCCAGGCTCCACAGAGCTTTTATTGCTCACTGAGGGCTAAAATTCACTTTCTTAACAGCCAGTGGGAGTTTTGCCATCGCCTTTCTTGAAACAAGGCTTGACACAAGCAGAACAAACAATGGGAAAACAGGAGCCAAGCCCTGGGCTGCAGAACTCATGGCAAGTTTCCATGGCTTTAACTGGCACCCAGTGTTGGTCTACTAAAAGAAGAACTTCCACTGTACCTGTTCTTTGCATGCAAATTACAGTTTTTATACCTGCAAAAAATATATTAAAAAAATCTAATATATATATGTGCATACATATTCTTTTTTGCAAAGATAAAATCTGTAAGCTAGCACTGCTAGCAGGGCCTTCAGATTTTCTGAAATCTAATACCTATCCCAAGTGTCAAATCTTTATTATGGTTGTCTGTTTTAAGTGGAGCATATAATTTCCTGACTGCTCTGCCTGCTTCAAAGAGCCTGTGCTTGAAAATACATTAAAAAAAACAGAAACAAAAGAAAGGAAATAAGATAAAAGAGAGAAAAACATCAGAAATACTGGTTGTTGCCAAGTGTTCCCCAAATCTCAGATGTTAGAATAGCTATAACCTCAAGATTTATATAAAATGAAGTAAACATATTCTATGAAATAGGAAGAGCAGGAAAACTGTTCTGAAAGTCATGTTACAACTTCTAATCTTCTATTTTCTAAAATGTTTAATGTACGCAGTTCATACAGTGTATATAGTATACATATATATGTATTATTAAAAAGTAAAGTTAATTGTAGCATATTTAAGACCTCACAGTTCAATTTTAGATCAACGTAAGAAATGGAGTCAGTGGACAGAGTACTGTCACACTTTAATAAAGTGGTAAGTGATAATATGACTTTGTGGAGATGACAAAATTGCTGAAGATTTAAACTTTATAATTGCTTCTTTATATTTTAATGGAAAGCAAGAAAAAATAAGAAATCTACAGGAAACTAATTTACACTTGGATTAGGAATTCAAATTGAGGTGGAGAAAAACATGCCTACTTCTAGCAGTTTGTCATCATCTTTTGAGCGGTGCCCAAGCCCAACCTCCTTGTCACATCCTTAAGCATGGCTCCAGTACAAGCTAGTGTTACCCTTTGTAGTACACATAGCTCCACATGCCTTGGAGTAAGGACCTCAACAAAATGCCAGTTGCTCCTGGGTGAGGGCCAAGTCATCCAAGAGGCAGCACTGTGGGGACAAAACGGGATGCTCCATGCTTCCAGCTGGCTCCTGCCCACTGCCAAGGTTGGGGTAACCCAGGCCCCTCACAAAGGATGACAAGAGTGCTAACTAGTTTGGGCAAATCTGCCTCGTGAACTCTTTGCATTTCAGCTCCTTCTGAAAGAATGGCTATGTGGCTGTGATTGTTATGGCAGCCTCCATCCACATATAACCTTTACATAGTTCTGACATGATGCTGGCATTAATTCACAGTTTATCTTTTCTACCTCCATTTTTCTTTTTTAGCAAGCTATAGCACCTCATTGTTTTCTAGAACATCTGTTATAATTTGGTCAGGTCAGACAGCTTTCCAGGCCTCCTTGCAGCAGAGCTGTATGATTTAGGCCTGAGGTCACGCAGCTATTTGCACTTCCAACAATCAGTTGGATCAAGCTGTGTTGCAACACTGAAACATGCCACATCAGGGTTTTATTCTGCCCTCAATTTCTCTCTTCAGTCCTTCCCTACTTCTCCCAGAGAGCAGCAAGTCATTTGGAAAGATTTGAAATTAGTTTTCAGTCTTTGGCTTTCATGGTTTATGAAGAAATCCTTCTGCCTAGAGTCACTCACAGCAAGGTTATATTTACTGTGATCTTGGGATTTGTCTCAGAACTCATCAGTTGATAATCAGCCTTCATAACTCTCCTGACCTTGCAAGTACAACCTTACCTCAGGTAACAAAACACTTGACCCACTTTTCTGAGCAGCACAATAGCAAATGTAACTCATGTGCCTTTGGGTACTTTATTCCATTTCTAATTTAGCTCTAATTATTGCCCCCTAGTCATTTAGTTATTCTACTGAAAGTCTAGGAATACAGGATAATTAATTGAAGGGAAGATGATAGTGAAATCCCCCATGCCGAGAATACTACCTTGAACAGTGAGAGGCTCTTTGCTATTCCTCATGGTTTCCAGCAGCAGCGTTTAACAAGACTACTTACGGGGCATGACATTTCAAATGATGGGAAAGAGAAAGCAAATTCTCTAGGGCTGAATCATCGTATCTGGAAATGCAGCTAAAGTCCAATTTACACAAACTGCATTCATAAATCTGAATTACACACTTTATAAAGAGACACTCACCCAGTATATGCTTGTAGAAATGGGTGAATGAAGCAAGGAGGGATTCCAAGTGGAAAGCTGAGACCTAGAGGAAAAGAAATGGCACATTTGTTGTTTCTGACTAGTTTTATTTTTTGTAATAGAAATGAACACAAGACCTTTATCTAGGATGATTATCTTAGAGAGTACATTGCCGGAGGAGTCGGCTGATCACACAGGCTTTGCCCACATAAGAGTTCCAACTGAAGACAAATGCTGGATCAGATGAAAATCGTGCCTTGGTTTCACAAGGCACTGTACCTGCCAGGTGATTTTGAACACATATGTAACCAAAAGGGTTTTGCTTGTGGAGCACTGAATACAAACCAGAAGTTAACTGCTGGGAAAAGTAGGTGTCCTCTGGTGCTCCCTTCATCTTATAGGAAAACGTAGTCACTAATTCTGCCCTCTTACAGGAAAATGTAATAAGGAAGCTAGCTTTTTTTACTTTTCTTTTACATAAAGCCATGAATCCTACATATCCCATTTTTCTGTATTACAAGTGCCATGTTGGATATCACTAAACACAATGAAGCATTCATACAGCTTGCCTAACACTTCCATAGGATCCATTGTTCTGGTAATCTCCTTGACAGGAAGGTAACAATTTACTACACAAAAAATAAAACTATCCTGAATTAACATTCATTTGTATCATCCAGGAGAAAAAGTGCATCCCATAGTCCCCAATAGTCTCAGTTTACCAAGGGCCTCTTTTTCATAACACCTCTAAAAAACCTTTAATATTGCCATTTAATTATGTTCAGAGATTATGCCTTGATTCTGCAGGCTCAAACCCCATCAACACATGATGAACATTTAATTCAGTTGAGGTCCATATCATAACCACATCTAACCAAGTATTCAGCTTTCCATTAAATCAGATGTTAGAATCCCAAACAGGAGTTAGAAAACTGAACCCCTGTCTGGATCTGAGCCAAGTACCTTCCAGTATTGCATTAAGTAACATGACTAACATCTGTCCTCAGCAGAAAGCAGCACCACATAGCACTTTTCTGAATGGTGGCCTAAAATAGCAGTACCTGTCAGAGTTTTCTTTCCATCATATTTCCATTGTTGGTAACCAGTATATTTTTAAGGCAAACGAATGAAGCCTGTTTCTTCTATGTAAGCATATGGAAGAATCGGAATGATAAGGACAGCAGCAAAACTTGATGATCTTAAGGGTCTTTTCCAACCTAAACGATTCAATGATTTTAAATAAAAAGATCAAAGATAATGAAGAGCTTCAATACAGTGATCAGCTGTATAGATAAGGATTCCTGAATCTTGGAGAAAAATTACTAAAAAGGGTGGTCCAAAACCAGGACAAGCGACAAGACAGAAGACTGTAAAATCATAAGTAGAATGGGAGACGTGAATAGGAAATAGACAGTGACTCATCATTGTTAGTCCCAATAGAAGATTGAGACGGAGGACATTAACTGATGATAATTTTTTGTTGGTGACATGGACAATGGAATTGAGTGCGCCCTCAGCAAGTTTACCGACAACACCAAGCTGTGTGGCTCGGTTGATACGCTGGAGGGAAGGGATGCCATCCAGAGGGACCTCGACACGCTTGTGAGGTGGGCCAGTGCCAACCTCATGAAGTTTAAACAAGACAAGTGCAAGGTCCTACACATGGGTAGGCAGAACCCCAGGCACAGCTACAGGCTGGGCAGAGAAGAGATTCAGAGCAGCCCTGTGGAGAAGGACTTGGGGGTGTTGGTTCATGAGAAGCTTGACATGCGTCAGCTCCAGTGTGCACTTGCAGCCCAGAAAC